>NW_020885077.1:21592-75172 GCF_003945725.1 Corapipo altera | reverse complement strand
TCACGCTCAGACTCCCATTGACTTTAAGGAATGCAGGATTGGATCCTAAATGTGTGCTTTACTCACACAATAGCTCCTCATGGTTACGATCTATTGAGAAAGGCACACTTTAAAAACCATTTGGAATTGCAGGCTCATCCACCAGGCCAGAATGCCTGTAAAGATCCCCCATTATTCCAGGAAAAATGCTCGGTGTCTGAATTGCACACACACACACTCACACGTTTTCCTGGTTTCAAGCTGCAGGCACAGCTTAGCTTGAGATGCATCAAAATATTTTGAGCACTTGGCCTGATAGCTCCTAAAGAAACCACGTGTAATTTTAGGTTTTGAAAAAAAGCAAAACTCCGGGGAAAGGGGAAAAAAAAAAGCCACCAAAGCAAACATATAAGCAGCTGAATCTTAAGGTCGGTTTTTCAGAGAACTTTTGTAAAAGCCTCTAAAAGACCTGCACCAGCTAATACAAAACAGAGCCCTGCACTGCTATTTTTGAGGATGCTGTATATTGAGTTACGAGGCTATTACCATGCAAATCTCAAATGTACAAGCTTTTTACTTGGCCATAAACACCAAACAGTATACATTGTCTTTTCAGAAGAAAAGGTTTGCTGCTAAAATAGCAGAAGCCCTACGTAAATAACCAACATTCTTTCTGCCTGAGGTCACTGACTTGGCCTATTCAATTCCGGGCTAGTCTGGGATTTGACAATCTAAGCAGGGGAGAGGCCCTTTCCTTTTTTTCAAAAGAATGCTGGGATTTTATTTGAAATTTAAACTCTTGCAAACAAAAGGTGGCATCGTATGCTGGAGGCCTATGAAGGTGGAGTACAGGATGTGTATTGTTTTCTCCCTTTACATAGGTTCTTTCAGGAAAGAGTATTCAGAGTCTGTGAACAAATTCTAATCAAATATTATCATCAGGTAGACAGACACAAGAAGATATGAAGAAACACTTTTTAGAGATTAGGAGATTCACTTTCAAAAAATATTGATGCAGGGAAAGCATAAAAATGGTTTAAAATTATAATTTAAATTATCATTTAAAATAAATTGTTTTCAAATTAATAATTGGAAGTTACTCTATAGTTTAAGTTCCTATACTAATTCATATTTGTACACCAAAAGAGAGCTTTTCAGTGCAAATTAACTGTGGCCACAAAGTCAGCATTCACTCTCCATCTCAAGTCTGTCCTGGGCAGGCAGATGGTAGTTAACTCTTTTTTCCTCCCCATTACCGTTGCCCAGCTCTTACTTGGACTCTCACAAAAGCACACTCTTGTGTAATACAATTATCATTTCCATTCCTGGGCTGTTATCCAGGCTCTGCACTGCTCTGTGCCACCTCTCCAGCATGGGAGCCTCGTGCCAGCTCCTGCCCCACACACCTCCCTGGCTGAGCCAGGAGCTGGGGAAACCCTGAGAGCATCCTGAGCTCACCACAACCCACAGGAGCTGCAGACCTGCCCCAAGGTACCATCTTGGCCAGAAAAATGTCTGTCTTTGCTGTGCACTCACTAACCTGTGGTAAAATCCAGATGAAAATGTGAGTGTTTATCATTCTGACATGTTTGTAGCCCAAGGTAAACTCTAGACTCCCCTCTGCAGTTCACCTTAACCTGCCATGATGTCAAAATGAAAAACCTCAGTATCTTCCTGAGGGTTTTGCCTCGTGTCAGTGAGGCACTGAAGGGAACAAACCCCTTCCTACCCAGCCTTTGCTGCCAGCCCCTGCCCTGGGGCAGGTGATGTGTCTCCTCTGAGCACCCCCAGCACTCCCCCCACCACAGCCCAGCCCGGGTGGGGAGGTCGTGGAGGGCACATTTGTGCCCCAGCCCCTCTGCAGGACTGAGGCTGTCGGCCTCCAGCAGGAATATGAGGATGGATGGCTGATATCTTCTGTTACCTTGCTGGAAAACCCCACCTTTCTTAGCAGGGTATCCATAATCTCTGTACCATGTTTACTCCACTGTGGAATTCTCTTCCTTTCTCTCTCCTCCTCCTCTTCAGTCAGGTTATTTAACCAAGAGGTTGCTTAAAGCTGCAGAGACGAGACGATCTCTGACCTCTGGTACTCTGGCAAAGCCTTCCTGTGCAGACTGTATTATAAACTTAGCGGATACTTTCAAGCTTCCATATAATTTGCAAAAGTTAAAATTGGCAGATGTTTCCTTTCTGTCCCACTTACATATTTATCCTATCCCATACCACCCATCAATTTCAGGGTTAACACATAAATTATTTCCACAGAGCTCTAAGAGAAGAACTTATGTTAAAAATGAACTTGCAAAAACATATGCCAAGTATATATTTAAAAACAGAAATACAACTGCTTGCATCAATCTAATAGCTATTTTGGGCCAATACATTAACATATATCTTAAAATATATTACTTAATAAGCCAGCACGCAGCCACACTAACAAGAAAATGTAAAATAAAGCTCCAAATATACCTCAATTTAATTTTTTTCACCCCAGGGCTGGGTTTAAAAATGAAAAAGAAAATAAAAAGTGAAGAACAAGGGCAGAGCAACACAGACTACTGGGTAAAAACCATGAGAGGCCTTCCCACCACTTGGCAAGCTGGGAGGGCAGGGGTACACTCTTCCCCCAAGGTAGCTTCCACTGTGGGAAGCTTTCAGCATTCCATGACAGACCCTGCTTGTTATCAGCAAAGAATTCCACTTTTCCAGCTGCTGCCTGTAAGCCAGGACTTAAAAGAGCACTTGTCTTATCACACTCTCCCAGCATCCCAGTGCCAGCCTATGGCAGAGTAAATCCACCACCAAACTGCAGCCTATTCCAGCCCAAGCCCTCCTGACCTCCAGGCAGGACACAACCTCCCTGAGCAGCCTTGCTGGCCTCTACCCATTGTGGGTGTTCTCACTCAAGCTCCAGTAAGAACCAATGTCAGCAACAGGGATCCATCCAGTGTGGTGTCCTGTCTCCAGCTCCAGCCAGGAGTGCAAGTTCACTGGGAAAGAGAATTACAAACAGGGCTCACACAGGCCCAAGTGTTCCCAAGAATAACCTCTCAGCTTCCAGCAGCCAGCACTTAAGGCCTTCCTGCACCACAGGTTGCATCATAACTATTATGTTTAATAGCCTCCCTGGACCAATCCTTCTTTAATTTGTCTAATTCCTCCATGAGATCATTTATACTCTTGGCCTCCATGCTGTCCCTCCGGCAGTGAGTCCCACGACTTCCCTGTGCATTGTAGGAAACATTCCCTTTTGTTTGTTTTAAACCTCCGCTGATCTCAAGCTTCTGTTGCATGCTGAAGAACACGGCAGCCCCCACAGTCGCCCCCCAGCCCAAAGAGCTCTGTAAGCCAAAGCCTGACACTCCAGCCTCCAGCTGCACCTGGACATGAAGGGGATGCAGATCTCTGGCACAACTGCTGTTTTTATCCAGCAGCATTCTGAGACTCTGCTCAGGTCTTCTTTGCACAGCACAGGAGTGGGCACACACAGGTGGAGTGGAGAGTCCCTGACTCAAAGTCCACCCTCTGTGCCTGAGGTCCCTGCAGGAGACAGGACCGACCTCCTGAGTTCTGCACTGCCCCAAGTCAATAGAAGCCTTTGTGAAGGGTGAACTGCTCTAACATGCAATAGGAGGGAATTTCTATGGGAATACATCCAGAAGAAAAAGCCACTGTATTCCAGTAAGACCAAAGGAAGGAGAGAAAAAAAGAAATAAAAATGGTATTTGGTCCCTAGTGCCACCTGGACATCAGAGCAGGGCAAGAACCCACCTGACAAACAAGTAGCAAAAGTTGGGCAAGCTCGTTGAACTGGGGGTACTACAGACCCCTCAGTTGCTACCAGGTTCTTCCCTGCAAGTCATTATTCTATTCTTCATTCAAGTTCAGCCTGAACTAAAAGCCCCAGCTTAGCCAGGCTCTGCAGCAGATGAACAGAAATGGGACCAAGAGCAGGAGGGGCAGCCAGGCTGCTGGATGTCATCTCTGCACGGACTGAGCTGCAGCATCACCTCTCCCAACACACAGAACAGCATGCTGAACAAAAGGAGTGGACACAGCCCAGTCCTGTGGCAACATGCAAGAGCCTCAAGGGAGATGAGCAATTTCCCTAAACCATCTTCTGCGGAGTCTCAGAAAAACAAGAATGGATTTGCACAGTTCACTGTCTTCCTCCCATGAGTCAGCACCCCAATGAGAGCAGCAAAGGGCACTGCTGCTGAACCTAAACATGCCAGCAAGGCTTGGTTTGAGTCACATCCACAAAGGGTTCAGCAGCCAACACCAATGGCACCCGTGTGTTGGTGAAACGAAGTTCACAGTGCTCAGTTCTCCTTCCCTCAAGACAAATCTTTGCAATAGATTGCTGAGATCCACAGTGCCTAGATGTCACAGTCTGATGAGACTGGAATGTTTGCAAAAGAGGATGAGTTATGAGATAGACCAAACTCCTCTCTCTCAGCAATTGTAAATACAAAATTAAGGGGCTTTAATCGAGGAAATGTGGAAAAAACAGAAGAAATAACAACCCTTTATTAAAAGATATATGTATGTTGGCAAAACAGTAACAGAACACAAAACAAACTAGACCGCAATCCTAGAAAAAACAAACCCAAAAAGGTCTGAATGCATACTTCTCTGTCCTTTAGCACAGTCCCAACTGTGGCCTGCGGGGGCACTGCTGGGCTCTGGTGGTCACCAGGCAGGGAGGGGTCTGGGGGGGTCTCGAATCCCAGGAGGAAACGAAAGGAGAACAGAGACCCTTCCCCGCATGGGAGAAAGGCAGAAGGGAAAGCAGCTCACCCCTACGGGACTCACTGTTCCCAGATGACGGTGTTCCAAGGCTCTCCCCTCCTCTCCCAGCGAGCACAGACCTCTCCGATGAAAAGAAGAAAAACAACCAGTAGGTCCTGGCAGGAGTCACGAGGTAGTGGCGGCACAGGGCCAGTGGTCAGGCCTCACCAGGACGAAAGAACCAGAAAAACTGGCTCCCAGGCTTTTCCTCCAGAAATGCCCAGATACAGTCCCTGTCTCCGTCCCGGGGAGAGAACTCCACAGTCTGACCTGTCCTCTGTCCGGGCGGCCAGCTCCCCAAATCTCCAAAACCTTCCCCCCTCACTCCAGCCTTCGAATGGGCCATTAGCATGGAATGCAGCCTGGCCAGCCATTCCTTTTGTAAGGCTGATTGATTCCCTTTCCCCTTCCCTATTCGAACTCTGTTTCTCTTACAGGGAAGCAGGGAAAGAAATATTTCTCTCTCAGATTTATAACCTATAACACTAGAGATGGCATCTTGAGCAACAACTGTAACTCTTTTCTTCATGGGACAATGGAAGAATGTGTCAGGGAGTGGTCCTTGGATCCAGAAGTGCCAAGGCAGCTTAGAAAGGTTAGTACAGACTGAAGAAATAATACTCACAGAATGGCAAAGTATTAAAGCATCTGCCAGTTTTGAAGCACATTCTTTAGGTTTAGATTATTTAGCAGTAAATGTGAAAGTCCTACACAGAGAACAACTCTTCTCTTGCTCGCACTAGTGAACAATTACACTGATGTTAATAATTACTTCAGATTTATCCTGTGTGACTTGGAACAAAACCTTGCTAGGACTTTAGATATGTGTTTTAGACAATATTCCAGTATGCTTTGCTGTAAACAAGACTCAAAATTTTCAGTTGTTGTACTGAATTACTGAAATGAACTGGGATTTGCTCAGCCAATTTGAAATATAATCAGAGATCAGCCTCCCTGGGCTGTCCTTGATATTTTGTGGTGGACTAACAGCAGCTTCCTGCAACAGGTCACATTAGTACTAAACCCACAAGCAGCTTTCAAGCCAGAGAGCTGAATAGGTACAGCTCCTGACAGTACACTCACTTCTTTTGGCACTCAGGTACAATAAGGATATTGTTCCTTTAATGCTTAGCTTTCCTTTTAAGAAGTATGTGAGATTTCAGCCAATTCTCCGCAACGATTAGTTCAGGATGAATGTACTTAACTCAGAATTCAGCTGGAAAGGGCCCAAGTAGATGCAATCAATTTTCTACTAAATCCACTTCCTTCCTCTCTTCTCTACCCGGCATGAGACATCAGCTCACCACTCCAGCCAGTGGTGACTGAGACAGTGCAAACCTCTGCCTTCAGCCATGCTCTTATCAAAGCCGGTTATTTCTTTCCATTTCCCCTGGTTTTTGGGTTTTGCACATCCTCTTCACTAGCCCAGCGTTTGGGCTTGGGGGAAAAGGCTCTAGAAGCAAATATGAAAAAGTAGCTATCTAGCAAACCACAAATCTCAAATGCACTGGCTGCTGTGACCCCCGGAGTTAATCACTCAGAACTGCACAGGATCAGCTGCAGAACTCCACTGATAAAAGACAATTTTCTCCTCTGCACGACTCTCAGAGGAGCCTCCCCCAGGTTTCAATGTGCAGGCACTGTGTGGATGTGCCAGCTCGGTGTGTGACACCTCTGTGTGTTGACACCAAATTATCTCCACCAGCATCAGCTGAACACCACAGGACTTGTGGGAGAGCAGCACCAGCCCCTCTCCCTGAGCCAGCCTCCTGGCCTGGAATAGCACAGTGGTAACAACAGGGATGATTTGCTACTTGAATTTAACCAGGGCAACAAAAAAATAACATCTGTTCAAAAACAAGGCTTAGAAAACATGATCTCTGGCTCTCACCTACATGCTTTCTTAAGAATTTAAGTAGATGATTTCCAACCTCATTTTCCCAAGTGTATACATTCTCCTTTGTTAAATAACTTGTGCAATCAGCAGAACAAGTCCTGGTGGCTCCGTATTCTTTAGGTTTTCTTCCTCTGGAATGGTGGTGTCCAAACGTTTTTGATCGTGCTCCCCTACCAATAAATAATGTTTGCATGTGCACCCTCAGTATGTGTATATTTATAAATTATATACATCTACTAGGGAAGTATTTTCTTCCTGCACCCTAAAGGATCATCTTGAACACTCTGTGGGGTGTGTGGACCCCACTTTGGAGACTGCTGCTCTAGAGACCACTGGACTGTTAATACCAATTCAACAAATTGTTTCCATGGGTCTGAATTTACACTGCCATGGTTCCTACAGTTGGTAATCCACTGACTCACTCAGTACAGTTATTTGCTCTATTTCCAGGGAAAGTTTTGCAGGGAACACAATTGGAACAGTGACAGTGCAGAGCACCCAGGCAGCCAGGGGAGTGACGTGTACTGAGTTTCCTTCACTGTATCTCATTTAATGTCAAGACACAGCACATTTGTGTTTTACAACACATTGACAGACAACCATTGAAACATAACAGTCAGGGATCAAGAATGATTCCTAAATGCATTCCTGCTTTTAAATATGCACTTAATTTAGATGCCTTTCACTCTGCACAGGCACAGTTAAAAGAGCTTGCAGGTATGAGTGGCTGTGTGCTGGCACAGAGTCCCTGCACAGCCGAGTCAGCCCTGCTGAACCCACCAGCCACTGCTGCTGCTTCTTACAGACATACTTTAAAAGGGTCTCTCCAATTCTTAGCCTTTTTCTTGCCTAGCTCACCATTCACTTTTGTTGCTACTACTCCAAACACAGTGCAAGTTCACAGGAGTTTGGCAAACAAAGAGTTAAGGTTGGAAGGTTTCAGGTAAGAAACTCAGCTTGGGGGCTGGGGGAGAGAAGGAGAAAGCTGGAAGCCTAAGGGGGCATCCAGAGCAGGGAGCACTGCTGGAAAGCCCTTCCCCAGCCCCGTAGGCTGCCTGCCTGATCCAGGCTGGGCTGCAGGAGCTGGACAGCAGGAGCTGGACAGCAGGAGCAGCCAGGGGATGATGGCACTGCCAGGGACTGACCAGTTGGAGACCTCACAGGGGAGGAGCAGGACCAGCAGATATGGAGGTGAGGATAAGGTTGTGTGGGGCTGTGAACAGGAAGGAATACAGGGGTTTGTGCATCTCTAGAGGGAGTCTGTGAAGACAAAAAGCAGCAGGACAGTGCACAGAGCAGCGAGGGACCCCCTGGCTGAGTACCCAGCACTGCTGTGCCACCTGCACTCCATGGGATGAGCGGGCAGAGGGAAGGGAGGGTCTCTGTGGGACTTAAACCTGGTTCTCCAAGCCTGCCCCAAACACCACAAGGCAGCAACTGCTCATAGGGGACTTTGGGGATGACTTTGCAAGGCTCCAGTGAGTTCACAAACAACCAAGTTTACCCTGGGGTTTAAACCCCATCGCAGAGGCCGTGACTGTCACCAGCTGCCCCTGCCCCCTCCTCCCCCAGGTACTCCTCTCAAACAGCACGAGGTGACCAGAGCACTTGCAAAAACCACTGGGCAGAAGATGCTTTGAGGATATAAACAACACTTCCTGCCTCCAGCAGGCTCCCAGGTTACCACACCTCTCTAAGTCACATCACACACAAATAAAAACTTAAACACACTAAGCCAAACCTTCACCTGTCACACAGCTGTGTGGGACATGGCTCCAAGACCCAAATGCCCTTTGCCATTCCAGCTTGCAGGGCAGTCATTTATCACTCAGAACAGCAATGTTGGGGGTGAAATGCTGAAGCCCCTGAGCACCCACCACCCCAAACGATGGTAGGGGGTTATTCTGGCCCAGGACCACAGGACATGAACCTGTTCACAAGCGCTAAATGTCCATGAGAAGAGGAACAAGAGGACCAAGTGTCCAACAAATGCTCAACACCATTCCCAGAGGAACCCCTCCTCACATGCCTTGAGCCTGCTGGATGTTTGGGAGAGGCAAGGAACACAGAACTATACCTACGTTATCACACTCCTGCCTCCTCCACCACTTGAAGAAGGGAATTCTCATTAATTTGGGTGTTGAGCCAGGGGAGCTGGTGAGCAAGGCAAGGAGACTGGCCATGTGTACCAGCCTCAGCCTGCTGTCCCCCCGCCAGCCCAGCACCATTTCCAGTCACACCCCAACACCACAGTGTGTCTATCACAGGATCTCTGCTGGCTGCCCCCCTGTGCCCCATCCGATACCTGGGAACTGCCCCACGGAGCCACCAACCTCAGAAAAGGAGAAGCAGTGACACAGCTGGGCTGGGCCCCGGCCACCACAGAGGCCACAGCAGGGGGCTGCTGCTTCATGTTTGTTTTTAGAAAGCATTTACTGTACCTAACTGAAGACTGTGGGATCCAGTTTACAAGCCTGAAGATTTCTGTGTCGGTTCAGTGCAGGGCATCCACGTACAGGTTTCACGCTGGTAAAATGCTAAGAATTTCACAGTAAAACCATAAAATAATTCCCTAAATTTTCTGGCATGGTGTTCATAATCAAAGCAATATTGCAAAACTACCTGCTTTTTATATAGCTACAGGGAAGTGGCTCACCTGGGGCAAACAGCACTGATGTCAGTGTGAAGGTCCTGCTGCCCAGCTAAGAGCTCACACTGCTCTCCACAAAGTCAGGAGTACTTCAGCACTAACTGAAACTGGATTTGGCCATGAGAGATGATAAATCTAAAAAGTCCCAGCAGAAGCTCTGGTCAAAGGCAGGATTTTCAGGAAATGAGATATTTATTGGAAGAGAGAAAAAAAAAAAAAGCTTTCTGGCCAAGATCAAATTTACTGAGTTTCTTCCTGTGCTGTGTTTTAAGGGACAGAGAAGAGTGGGTGGGAACAAGAGCTCCTCATTACCTGAGTTAAAACCAAGCTAAAATTTCCTGAGAAGTCCAAGGGTAGGAGAAAACTGCTGGTAAATAACTCTGACCTGTAGAAGTCAATTTACCAGGACCAAGTTGGTCATTCTATACCAGTAAGTTTATAAGCAGGCAAAGCATTCAGGTCATGTAAATACCAGGGGTCACCAAAGCACTTTCCTTGGTGCCCAAGGCCAGCCCACTGCAGCTGCAGTCAGCCAATCCTCCTGAGCCCCCTCATTTAAAGGAGGAAAAATGCCTGGTTGTTTATGTAGGATTCCTGCCAAGCTTGGTTCTCTGATAAGCTTCTCTGGTGTATTTGTGTCTCACATCCGACTCAGAGTCCTCAGAATACTGGAGACAGCATTCCTTGGATACTGAAAATAAATTAAAAACACAACGTTGGGCTTGGACAGAGGAATGGGAACGTTATTGACGTGGCCCAGGCACTCAGGGCTCTGGGGAGCAGTGCTGGGAAAGCAGTCTTTTTAAAATGTTACATTAGTCCATGTATTTAATGACATATAATCCTAAAAATGGTCCCCCATAAACTGTAAATACGCATTATTTGAGTAAGTAATTAGTTTCAGTAGCATGCTTCAGCAGCTGTATGACTGGGCTGCCAGACACTGCAACTGTTTCCTCCAGCAAATGCCTCTATTTGTGATATTACAATAATTACTTACTGATTATTGTAACTTCTCACTTCCCCAGTTCTTCGACCTCAGGATCTCCACATAATTTCAAAGTATTAATGAAAGCAGCACAGTGTCACCCATGTGAGGGAGGTGACAAGAATTATGTCCACATGGGCCAAGGCAGACAGGCTGAGTGATCTACCCAAGGAGACAAGGAACCCTGGGGCAAGTGGATTAAAACCCCATCCTCTGACTCACAGGGTTGATCTACCCCTTGGTAGCCACCAACCCATCAGTCCTCTAAGAATTTATTCTCTTTGCCAATTTGGTCCTTTGCCAATACCCTCTGCCAGGAGGAAGCCTGAGAGACAGAATGCTGAGGTTTACTGCCACTGTGTATCTTATAAGTGTGAAGACAAACTTTAGTAAAAAAAAAAAAAAAAAAAAAAAATCTTTTCTTTTGTTTTGTACGTAGCAGGATTGTTATGGGAAACAGCTTTTCTAGACCTACAAGAGGTAAAAGCATCCTTAAGGTGAAGAGTGGCAGTGGAAACCTTGATCTGTAAAATGAATTTGCAAGGTAAATCCCAGGCTGCTTTCTGATGTGGAACTTCAGTGTGTTTTCAGGCCACACAGACATGTTTCCCTCGAAATAAGCAGTAAACAAGAATTACTGCTAAGGCTGAGTTTGTAACCCAGCCTGGACGTGCACCAGGTGCAAAGAGAGTCCTGTCAGAGAGCACAGGAGGATGAAGATAACAGAAGCAACCAAACCAGATTTCCTCTTCACACCTTGTCCTTTGCCAAGAGCTCCTGACCTTGTTAGGCAGGACTTGCAGAGCTGGACTGAGAGGTGCTGTGTGGCCTGGCAGGAGAGGAGAGGTCCTGTCACTGCACTGGCACCAGGGAAGGGACACAACAAGACCAAGACTGGAGACAGAAAACAGGTAACAGGAGTAAGAACAGAAAACCATCTGGAAGTATGGAAAAGAGCTTTGCTGGTGAGAAAGGACAGACTGAAGTTGCCATGGCTGCAAAGTGGTATAATCTCACCTCCTTGATATGGGGATGATGAGCTGCCAACAGTTTGGAGTCCTTAGACCCTGGGAACTCAGGGATCCATGAAAAGCCTAAGATATGCAAAACAAATCAAACTGGGAAAGTACCAGGGTAAAATAAGATTTCAAACAGTGCCAAAGGCAAGAGGACAAGCTCCCTATTTTCTGGAGAAAAAGGTACTGACATGCAGACAAGATCTTGACTAAAGAAATCCATTGTACTTGTTGGAGATTAAAAACAAAAGATGCCCGCACAGAAATAACAGTAAGTCTGAATTCTTCAGTATCAGAGCAGGCACAGGGCAGAGCAAATGCAGGCAGAAAGAAGGAAAAAGAGAACCCCTGGGAGATGGAAATCTTCACAGAGGATGCATCAAAAACTGAAGTTCAATCCTTCCAACACACGAGGGAAACCATCAGGTAATGGTGGCCCACAGAGCACACCCTGGGTCTGTCCAAGGTGAGGTCAGTCAAGGGCAGGACAAGGGAAAGGTGGAGATTCCCCCAAATGACAGCAGAGTATCCAGGTGATCCGTGGCCATAGGGCAGGCTAAACACATGGGAGTCTGAACATGTTTGTGTACAGGGACAGGTTTGTGGCTGTCACAAAATTTACTGAGACAGGCCCCGAGAAAGAAATGATCAGTTGGTTGTGGGTGAAAAAACAGATTTACTGAGTGCTGAAGGACAACACTGATTATCTGGCAAGTGCGGAGATAGAATAGATTTATTCTTGAAGAAGTGATGATGATCTATATTAAAAAAAGAAATTATTTCAGAGTTTGCAGGTTTAGTTTTCAGATGAGTAAAGATCAAGGACATCACTAAAGCATAGATTAGGCACTTTGCAAAATACACAGGGACAACAGAGAGCAGAAACGTAGGTCATTAAAATTACAGGAAGCCAACCCTGTGCTTCTCCTTTCACTCATTCTCTTCTTCACTTTTCCCTTCCACCTGTTTTCCCCCTTAGTTTTTAGGTAACACCTAAAAATTACAGAACCTGGAAATGGGAAACAGAAACATCTGTTGGTAATGCCAGTGACTTGCCTGTGCTCTGTTCTGGATTATCTGGATTTCTTCCCCTTTGAGAGATGAACTCAACAGAAGCCCAGGGGAGTTTATTCTTTTGGAGAAAATGAGGTGTGTTCCAAAAAACATTTTAAATGGGCAGAGGGGAAGGCAAGAAAAGAAGGAAAAAAAAGAGTTAAAGGAAAGACTGAACACCCAAGAGATGTGGGTTCCAGATAAGACAATTGAGACCTGCAGATAATAAACACTGACAAGGAAATTTTAGCAAATCTTGCTACATGAGGAAAGAGGTGACATTTCAAACCCACAAAACTGTGCAAGTTCTCTCTCTCTGTTTTTATTTACAGAAATAAAAAACAGAGGCAGAAACCTTGTTAATTAGAGCATGGGTTTTGTACTTTATGTGTTTTCCAAGCCCTGAAAGGATCACAGGTGCCGTCAGTGATTGGTTTCACATTATGAATACAGAAATATTGTGGAAGGAAAACATCCATGGTCAGTCCATCAACACAGAGAAAAGTTTCCGTCATTAGTTGCCAGGCAACCCCCACCAATTAAAATAACCATCAAACGCCACACATTTCATGCTGGAATCATTAATAGCAGAATGCAATTACAACCTTTCAAGGAAACAAGGAGACAGAGACAAACCACCAGACAACTACTGATCACATGCCCTCTGATCATCAGGAACAGGGAGTGGAAATGTTTTGCAGTTCCCTGTTGGTCAGTTCCCCATCACCATCACCCTTCCCTGGGCATCAGTCTCCAGCTACCACAGCCACAGCAGCCCTCAGAGACGTGGAGAGTGACACTCTATCCTATACACACACACCCCCAACCAAGACAGCTTTAAACACCTGCATCTTCAAGTATCTGAGATGTCCCCGTGGAAGGAAGGCCAATCTGATGAGCCACCCCCAAAAAACCAGGTTCTCTCCTAGAGCTGAACTAACTTAATTTAAAGTAGTCACAGAATTGAAAACATCTCCTGACACAACACCTCCTCCAGCAGTAGAGTCTGTAGAAGGGCCACAGCACTGGTCTATCTAAAGCCCAGCACACAGAGCAGTGCCCTGCTGGGCCAGAGCTAACTGGGATAACAGACAGCAAAGCAGAGAAACTACGAAGTGCCTCCCAAAATATAAAACCCAATTAAATAAATTCTAAATAAAGGAGACGGTCAGAGCATGGTGCTAACAACACCAAGGTTGTGGGTGTGATCCCTGTATGGGCCATTCTCTCAAGAGCTGGACCCAATGATTAGGGGTCCCTTCCAGCTCAAACTGTGATCCCATCTCAAACACTTCTGATGACCCTTTTCCCATCCTATTGTTTTTGTTCTTCTAAAGCCTGGGGTATTATCAGACTAACCAGGGATCAAGATAAAGAAAACACTCTTCTACCAATCAGTACCCAAAGGTACTGGGGCTCTTACGTGGGCTGGTGTCCAAGTCTGACTTTTAATCACCGGAAGATTACATTCCTTTGCTGAGACTCATTCATGGTTCAGTGTTGCACAAGGTGAGCCTGGACCATCTGAAGGCAGCTGTCATCTCTGCCATCCATGGCCTCTTCCTGCAGCCAGCACCTCCCTCCCCTGAGTGCTGCACTGGGGGGTGTCTGGGACTGCAGTTGCAGACATACTTGGAATAGCTTCGAACTATCTGCCTTGATAGGTGTTAAAATGGGAAGCGTGGGGCTGAGCACAGGCTGTGCCTTATCCCAGAGCAGCAGGATGAGTCAGGCAGAGCTCTGCCCTCCTGCAGCACTGGGAGTTATCTCACTGACACGTCTACACCAACCGCAGCTTCCGCGGTACAGACACCAAATCCTCTGCTCCCTGCTCGTAACCAACCTCCCACTTCTCCACACTCCTTGGCTTTTCCCGTGAATCACCCCTCCAAGGATCTGCCCCACATGCACCAGGACCTGCTGCCAGCTCCAGTTAGGGCTTGGAAAGCACCAAACATTCAGGTGGCCATGGAACCAACCCAGACACGGGGTTGAGATGTGGATGAGCAACAATGGGAGTTATGCAAGTCCAGGGCACTCAGCTCTCACACCATGGGGGCCACGGAGGAGTGTTCCAACATGCACAGCACTGAATCACTGTCAGCCTGTCTTCCCTGAGCACCAGGTATTAGCCAATGGCTCTGGCAGAATCACAGAGCAAAAATCCCACAGCTTCAGTCTGCTCCAACAGACTGTGGTTAGAAAATGGCTGCGAGAAGTGTGCAAGGACAGTGGCTACCCAGCAGACCTTCACTGCATGGCAGTGTACCACTCACAGCAATGCTCATCAGCTCCTCACCCTGAAGTGCTCTAGCAGTGTATCCTTGATGCCCAGAAGAGTTGCATAAAGCAGCTGTAGAAAGATGAACAGGTACAGAACCTTCAGCTGAGTCACTGTCAAGTGAGCCACGAGGTTAAAAGCCCCTGACACAAACACACATTTGTACCACCACGATTACCAACTCTGAATTTTGACACTGAATTTTGTTTTATGTGAAAATCACATTCACAGACAATTTAAGGCTACAAAGCAAGTACTAGCAGTGTGCAATTTGGATGCAGTGACTCATGCCAAACTTAGAAATATACTGTGGGGACACAACAAACATGAATTGAAAATAAATCTTCCACTGGGAATTTGGGTATTTTAAAAATTCACCAACTGCTGATAAATATACGCTGAAGGGACACAGCTCCCATAAGATGTTCTGTGTCTTACCACCACCAAGAGCAAGCAAAGGTTTGACTTGAGGCAGCAAATACGCAAAAGGCCATTTCCAGTGTCACGAGGAACTTCTCCCAACAAGCTGGGACATGAGCAACCTCCTATTAATAGACATGTACATACAGTAGCACCGAGACTTCAGACAGAAGGGAGCTGTTGTCTCGAGGTGAAAAGGCAGGTTGTGTCCACGAACCAATTCCCCTTTCACATCAGCTGGAGGGCAGGGGCTCATTCAGAGGTGCCCTTAACCCAGGTAACAGTAATACTGACACAGGTGTCCCAGCTGGGCTGTCCCTCGCTGGGATCCTCCTCCCAGACGCTGGTGCGAGTTTGAGAGGGCTGGACAAAGGCTGGGGCAGCAGCAGTGCCTGTCACCAGCCGAGCTGTGACACCTCCCTGACCTGCTCCTTAGACCTGAACTGCTGCATGAACCTCCCTGAGCGCTCTGGTCGGTCAGCAGCTACCAGGTAAGGAATGAGCTGCACACCCTCGGGATACACAGTCTGCTTTCAGCCTCTGATTGATCGTGCTCTGACTTCCTGTGCCTCCAACCCAGCAGCAAAAGTGCAAATCAAAGACGAATGGCCCGTTCAAACGTTTGCCTTCGTGTAGGAGAGCGGGACACGTCCCTGATTTCTGTGGTGAAATACATCTCAGCTTTGAGAGCAGAGACTTCAAACCCTCAGCTCAACAAAGCTCATTCCCTGACCATCTCCTGCACCCTGTGAGTAACAAATAACAAACTGATATTCCTCATACTAAAGATTTATCTTACTGCAGTTTCTACAATCGTTGCCACGGGATTAAAATTTTCAGCCTGAAGAGATGCTGTGGACGGCGTTATGAGCTGCAAACTGGAGGCACCAGATAAGTTATCTTCTTTAATGAGCATCAAACAGAGCCCATTAATTCCTGCAACTGTTCACCTGCACTTAGATCACACAAGCAATCTGGCATTATAGCAATTATTCTTCATGAAATCGTGTCATGCTCTGAAACACTATCAAGAGGAATTACATGATGAGCTTTTCAGGCAGACATTTTTCAGCTCTTGTCTTCCATAAAAAAAATTTGCAACTGAACTCCTGCCAAAGCTAAGATTTTACACTCAACAGAAGGGACAGTATGTTGTTGCCTGAATTAATATCTGTTATTTAAGATTCAGCAAAACATGCTCACATATGAGTAATATAACATATTTAAACACAGCTAAGTGTTTTGTTGAATCAAGGCCTAAAAGAGGTTTTACTGGTGTCAGGGCTGAGAGAGAATCTACATTTAGAAACCATCCTAACAAGCTTCAGTTGTTTTCTGTAGGAGATTGAGGATAAAGCTCTACATTGAACTACTTGATCCCAGGAAACCAGATCACTTTGGCTTTTACCTTACCTGAAGAGAATTATCTGACCTCTGCAAAAGAGCTATTTGAGGAGCATGGCCTTTTGCAGAAGCCAACAGGGGTTTACACAGAGACGTGGCAAAAATTAACTGACAGAGTTCTGAGATGCTGAACTTGCTCAGCTCCAGGAGCAAGGCTCAACTATCCAGAAGCCACTGAACACACTGGAGAGGCAGAAATGCAGCACATAAAATGTGCCTGGTAAGTAATTTACTTTTCCTTTCTATTTTTCTTTTGACCTCAGGTCACTGGTGAAATTTGCTTTTTTTGAGGAGATCCTGTACAACTCTGAATCAATATTACTGAGGTTTTTTCCCCAAAGTTGCCAGAATGTAGGAAGACAATGAAGAGATTTACCATCTGAGCATTTTACCAAAATGCCTAAAGGGGACAGAAGTCTCCTGTTTATTTACTTTGTATCTAAAATATTTCTCCATTTTTCTGTGTTTGTGCCCTCAAGAACTAATCACCATCTCTGCAGGAGACCCCCAAAAGTCCACCCTTCCATCCTCACACCCCTACCCTGGCAAGGCTGGAGCTCTCACAGAAGTGCCCATGGGTGTATTTTTGGTTTTCCTCTTAACTGCAGGGAAGACAAACCCTCCAGCAATGCTGTGATATGTGATGCTGGGAGTGGGAAAGGACAGCACAGGAGCGAGCCCTCTGTGCTCCCAGAAAGGCACGGGAGGGCCTGTCCTGCCACACGCTGCCCTTTTCACCCAGGGCACCCTGACAGACAGCACCTGGCACTGAAACCAAAGATCAGCTCCAAGAAGTGCCTAAGAAAGGGCTCTGACTAGGGCAGAATTTCCACTTCTCTGCACAACTGCACTTGTCTTTGCTGAGTTGAAAACACTCACTGCCAAGTGATGAAATGAGGCCTTGGAGGCTCCATCACTCATTATCACATTTCAGCCTGAGTGGTCTCCAAACCACAACTTTTCCCAAGGGTTTGAAATATTATTTTATTTATTTTTTAATTGTAGCTGGTTAAATATTGGGCCCTTATCTAAATCAGATGTCTTTAGGTACAGAATTATTGTTCTTCGGTTATTGCCTTTTACTCTCTACAGCCATTATATGGAAAGTAAGACTGAAAAGTGCTGGAGGAAAGTTCGGGGCATTGTTATTGGGGGTGGGGGGGGAAAGAAGGACAAAAGAAGAAAGGCAAACTCGTGCTCTTACTCTCAGATTTCTAAGTTGTAATTTGGTTGGTGTAGCAAGGCTTTGGTGGTGAGAGAGCTACAGGGGTGGCTTCTGTGAGAAGCTGCCAGAAACTCCCCCATGTCCAGTAAAGGCCATGGAAGGAACCCACTCTGGAGCAGCCTGTTCCTGAAAGATGGACTGCACCCCGTGGGAGGGACCCCACACAGGAGCAGGAGAAGAGTGTGAGGAGTCCTCCCACAGAGGAGGAAGCAGCAGCAGAGACAAGATGGGATGAACTGACCACAGCCCCCATCCCACATCCCCCTGCACTGCTCAGGGGAGGAGGTAGAGAAAGTTGGGAGTAAAGGAAAGCCCAGGAAGAAGGGAGGGGTGAGGAGAAGGTGTTTTAAGATTCAGTTTTTATTTCTCATTATCGTACTCTGATTTGATTGGTAATAAACTGTGTCAGTACCTGGTGACTGATCTCTCCCTGTCCTTATCCCGACCCACAAACGTTTCATTGTATTTTGTCTCCCCATCCAGCTGAGGAGGCAGTGACAGAGTGGCTTTGGTGGGCACCTGACACCCAGCCAGGGTCAAGCCCACAGAAGTAAGCACAGAACTGTTTTAGGCAGAGAGAACCATCGTCCTGCTCCACTCTCCTGCCAAAGGCTCAGAAGGAGCACTAGTGTGTGTTGTGACACCTCACCTAACAAAGATCATTAATGATCACCCAATTACCTAAAGCTTAGCTCAACTTAAAACATTCTACAAAGGAACATTTGGTCTTAATTCGAAAACAAAGAAGAGCAGAGAATCTGCCACTTCTCTTGCTGTTTCCTTCCAGCAGTTAATCATCTTCATTGTAGAAAAACTGTCTCTGATGTCCTATCTGAATTGTGTAATTTCAGCCTCCAGAAACGATCTCTCTTGTGTTTGTCTCTAGTACATATGAGACCACTTTCTAATGCTGTTTTATGGGTATTTACAAGCTCCAGCCACATCTCCCTTCCATACTTTCTGATACCCAAAATACACTGGGCTCTTATGATTAGCCCTTCTCCAGCCTTTAATCATCTGTGTAGGTGCTTCTGGACCCTCCCTCTCCAGTTACCTTCATCCCTTTAAAGGTGGGTACCAAAACTACAGCGCAGGTTTCTCACCTGGGTCCCACCAATGTCACAGAATTAACTCCCTGTTCACAAACAGCAGTACTGTAAGAAGTTTCCATCTGGTTGCTGCACTCAAGGGTGCAGTTCCCAAAGATAGAACCTCCATGTCAAGTCTGGATCTACTGGCACTGTCCTGAATCACTCCATGGGCTGCACAGCCCCAAATATAGTGAGAAACAGAAGAGTAAATGCAACACCCTTTTTCCAGCTATGCTTATTTTGATACTCCTTCAGAGCTGAGCTGAGAGGAAAAGCTCTGCTTTTGACTCCCACTTGCTGTAGATGAACCCAGGCTTTGATGAAGTGTTTCACCTGCACTCAGGCACTGCTGCCCTGTCAGCAGCACGTCCACCTCTGCAGTGCCCCGTGTAAGGCAGTCCCCACACACTCCCCTCTCCATGGCATTGACCATCCAGCCCGTGAGCAGCACAGAGAGGCTCAGAAGACAACCTGGAGCACTGTTTCCTCGTGCCTTTGGTGACTCAGTGTGAATCACAAAATTCCAGGGCACGCTGGGGTGGGGCACAACGAAGCTCCAAACAGACATGTCTTGAGTCGCCCTATGGGAGATGTACACTGGCCACACGCACCCCACCAGAACAGTCAGAAGAGCTTGTTGTGCTTTTAAATAATCAAGTTGTGTTTGTATTTTGCTGTTAAAATACATTTCTTGGCCCTTACACATTTTACTAAGGAACAGAGTGACCTGCGTACAGATCCCTGTGGTAGCAAACTTGCATCCTGACTACTTCAAAACAACATTTCTGCCCCAGAGAGGAAGCTGGAACTCACCCATGCAATTAGGTTTGGTTAATGTTGGCAGTGAGTGGAGAGATATTATCCACTATCATATTTTGTAATCCTCAGCTAAGCAGGATGCTGCTCACTTTGGGAGCCAACAAAATAGCTACTCATTCACTGTCAGACTTGAGCAAAGTCAAGAGCGATCCCTGAAGGTTTGGGATGAGTTCATCCCAGCATCTGGTAATGGTCCACAGTAATTTCTAAAGGTCACTAAATTCTACAGTCAGGTTGCAGGTTTATTTAAACAAATATTTATCTCTACCTCAGGAGAAAAGACAACACTTCTCCTTTCACAAGTGAACTTTACAATGGTCTTTTGATTATCAACTTATTTGCTTCTATGCCAATAATCTTTGACTCTTTTCCTAATCCTTAATTAATCCTTTTTATAAACAATTTCCACTTGGCATATTTTGCTCAGAGGGAATCTTTTGCTGTGTAAATGTATCACAACAAGACCTTCAACATCCAGGTAAATATTTTCATATATCAGGAACCTAAGTAAATGTGTGCATAAAGCATAAAAAATTACCTGACTCCTGAAAATTGAGCTCTCATACTTCCCTTGAACTGGGTGGGAATTTGTGAGCTCTCAGCAGTTACAGACAAGACACTGAGGACTCCAACTTAAGCTCACAATGCTTGACTTAAGGCAAACAACTCTGAAAGTGCTGCCCTGAATTTTCCATGTCCTGTTTCCCCTGGCAAAGCCATGGCTTCCCCAAATCACAGAAACATCACTTTCAGATTAAAAAGGAAACCTAAAAAGGTCCTGAGAACAGCATGGAGGAGACAGTGATTTACCACCTGGTCTTCCCCTACAAAAATAAAATTTTGTAATAGCATAAGATATTTCAACATGCAGTTTCTATTTCTTCTTGTCACATTTGAACATAAGAGAACAATTTCTGAGCATTGAGTATACACAGAAATGACAAATACACATGCTTGACTAGAGCTGCATTTGCAAATAGAAAGAGACAAAAATATGTGTTTGGCTGCACAAATCTGTCCCTTTTTCCATAAAAATGATACATGCACTTTACAGTTCCATTAACACAAGTGATTTAAAGCATATAGTGCTTATAACAGCCAGGTTGAAGCCTTTTTGTAAATGCAGCCCTTAAAACAACCAAACACTACTTTTCTGGGCTGCTGCTTAGGAAAACACCATTGAACACTTACAGATGGCAAATAAAAAAAAAACAACTTTTGAAGCTGGAGTCTTGCGTGGGAATTTTGCCTGAGGAAGCAGGCAAGATGAGGTCTCACCCTGTGCACTGGTTGCTAAAGGAATATATATTACAAAAGGAAGCCACATAATAAGGCTACAGTAGATCTGACTTACCACAAGAGCAGCACGTGAAGCAGTTGGTATGATAGAGGTTACCCATTGCCTGGCAAGCCTGGCTTGCTCCATACACACCTTTTCCACACTTTATACAAATACCTACAAAACAGAAAGAGAACCAAAGTTAAAACCCTCAGCAGCTCCTAAAAACAGCTCCAGGCTGTTGATTCACAACACTCATGATACCCCCCATCAGGCCCTAAATCAATGAGCTCCTCACTCTGAATAGATTCAAGTACCCAAGAGAACAGCAGGCGGCTGGAGGGAAACAAATGCATGGAAATTAACCCAAAATTAAGGGGGGCAAGCCTCTGCTGGTGTTTCAATCCATGGAGACTGTGGCTAGCTAAGACAGAAATCCAGAGGAGGCAGGTGCAAACAGAAAGGAGAAAAAAAATCTATACTCTCTGCAAATAACTCAGCTTACCCAAGAAATAATTCAGTGGGACCTTCACAACTAAGTGCTCCACCACAATATATTCAACAATCACTAATAAAACAACGATTCAGTCCAAACCCAAAAGGCTTCTCTTTGCCCCTCTCCAGAAATGCAACACCAGGAGTGTTGGTCCACAGTGAAAGCCACACGGTACTGGAGGAGTGGATCTATCAGACACATTTATTATCTGCTTATCTCTCTGTTCACAGAGCATGTAACCCCCCAAACAAAACCTGGCACCCTACAACACAGAAGAGTAAAGCTTCTTCCTTCCTCAGGGCACAAATGCTGCTCGAGTGGGGTCAGAAATTCACCTTTGCTGCCCAGGCCTGCCCTGGGCAATGCCAGGGATGGCTCCCAGGGAGTCCTCAGCAGACCAAAGCACAAGGAGCCAACACAGCACTGGCAAAGTCAGTGGTCAGCTCCACACATGGCAGACTCACAGGGAAGGTCATGATGTCAGTAAGCTCTACAAAGAGGCGATTTTGAGGTGGTTTGGTTATTTTTGGGTTTTTGTTGGTTTTTTTTTTTAAAGCTGTTTCCTCATAGTTATAGTTTTAAGAGTCTATTGCCTATGCATTTATTTCTACCTATGCATAACCTCTTTTAAAGTGAAACCAGAGCAGAGAGATAATTCAAGAATCACTTTGGTTCTGTATTCCCATGAAGAAGAAATGAAACTCTGGAGAATCCACATCGTTCTGTCACACGCTCAGAACTACTGACTTTTAAGTTTTTCTGAGATGTCCATTGGTCTCTACTCCATTGCAGCAGGACAGTACATCTCAAGTCAAGGCTGTATGATCTTTTCTTAAATACTACAGTAGAAAATAAAAAAATTGAGATTTTTTGCCTCACACAACTCTGAGAAACTGCGGAGTTCCATATGCTGTTTGAGGCCCTATTTCTACAAATGCATGCACAAGCTTGACATTAATCACTGGCATCAACAAAACTGCTAATACACTCAAGAGCCTAGGAACTCAAGAATATACAAAACTGGGCTTTTATCACCCAGAATTCTCCCCTGCTGTGCTGTGAACATTTTATACACATCCATGGAAAACACAAAATCTGACCATGCCAAACCAACACCATTTCTGAAACTGAACTGCTTCAGGGCAGTGCAGCACAAGCACAAACACCTGTAGGGGCTGTGTAGGACGATCAGGTTAAATGGGATACTGGCAAGTACATACACAGGACTAATGCCAATACTTAAATGGAAAGACCATTCATTAAACCACGGGTTTCTTGGTGTCTATACCATTAATTCCCTTATTTCACATCATGAAGGGAGATTAGCCTTTCATTCAATAGCTCAACATCCTGGCACAGTGTTGCCATTTTAGACTGTGAACATATTTGTCAAATGAAATGATAATTTAAAAAAAAAATCTAATAATTACTATTTTAAAATATTAAACCTGATTTCAGTATTTTAGTGAAGCAACAACTATAAGTTTAATATTAGCAGCTAACAATGTCTCAAGTTAAATGTGTAATACAAACTAGTTGCCAACTAGATCCATCAGTTTACTGCACACAAAGTGCTAAGAAAATGCCAATCCTTAGGCTAGCTCAGCCCTGACAGGAGAAATGGGAATTCCGGAACATTTGTTGCCTTATCCAAGGCTGCAATTTATTTATTTATAACCAAATGTTATGGAAACCCCCTGCTATTTGCCATGAGTTAATGGTTAACTGATCAAAGATGGCTATTGATTACTGTGGGCACTGTGATTGGAAAAGGTCATGCGAGGCAGCAGCTGCAGGAATTCCTCCCAGCAGAGCACAGCACCCACCAACCTGCTCTGTCCCATCCCATTCCAGGAGCTCTGCAGTGATCCCAGATCCCCAGACAGGGCAGGAGGGCTGCACACCCACAGGGAACATGAAGTGCACACCTGGAACAAGTCTCCTCTTGCTTTTGTTCCCTACTCGGTGTGAGGTTTCAGTTCACTCCTGGTAGGGCAGAGAAAAGCCCTCCCAGAGCTCTCCAGATACCTGCACGCTTCTTGCCCAGCTTTTGATGCCAACCATGTACCTGGGGACTGGCAGCTATTGACAGTCTGACTGTGAGGTTATGCTGACAGACCTATAACACCTACATTTTCCCATTTACACTTCATACTACCCAAAGAGGAGTAGAAATCCACAGCCTGTAATTCTCTGGCATTTCTGTCTATGAGTTCTCATGTACAAATCTACTACAGCTCAAACTGCTTTGATAAATGAAAGTTATTACCTCATTTCTTTGCCATTGCTCCACTGAACCATGAGCAGCAGAAGAAGGATTTATTGTGGATATTAAACTTGCATTGGCCTCTCCAAGCAAATGATTCGTTAGGAGCAGCTGTCAGTTTGTTAACTTGTTTGCTCTAAGAGACTAGTCATTAACTCCAGGAATGAGTGACCATGGAGATGATTAGCATGCTAAAAAAGCCTATGTAAAATTCCACAAGTGTATATTGGAAAATGTATATGCAGCTGCAGTGTGAGTGGTGTGAGTTCATAAGTGCCCAGGAAAAGCCCTGACTACATGGCAATTCAGGTCTGGTTTTCCACCAGTCACAGCCCAGATTGCACACTGCAAGCTTGTGAAAGCCTTGAGAAGAACTACATCACTTTTTCCCCCCCATATTTAATTCCCAAGCTTGTTAAAATGCCTATGAATAATGTTCAACTACAGCACAAGCATGTCTTGTTTCTGACACTCCACTTGACATGACTTCAGATCAACCACTTCAGCCTTTATAGGATTCCTTGCCCCTCCCAGCACCTCTGTTTCAAGCAGTCAGCTGTACCTCCAGCCCTTTAACACATCAACTCTTATGTTTCCACCCAAGTCATCAGCTCCCTACAGATCTGGTGTCTCTCTTTAGCTAGAAAAAGCTGTTACAAGATGTTGCATATACCTAAAGTTTGCCTGAGAAGGAGCACAGAGTCACAGCATTCCTTGGCTGCAGTGGTGTTGGCATCCTCATAGAGTGTTTAACCAAAGAGAGAGACTGAACAAACACACTGTGGACCACAGCAGCAGATGACCAGCACAAATGATATAAAAAGGAGCTCCCAGGGACTCCCTGCTGGAGTTTGCTACAGCACAGGGCCAGTGCTCCCCACACCTTCAAGCAGGCCACTTCACTGAGCCTGAACAGCAGTCAGAACATCATCTCTGGACATGAGCCAGGAGAGCCTCCAGCACTGCGTTGCAACAGAGCTGTCAGAGGCACGGTGCTCCCTGGGTAACTCATGCACCACCAAACACTGTCAGCACCAGCAGACAATCAGACGGGTATTTTCTGATGTAGGCAGTGATTTTGCTCCCAACTCAAAACCAAATGCAATGCATTATAACAAGCCAAGTGTCAGCAACAACCTAGAGAAGATGTTAAAGCTGTATGATTTGCTTCAGTGTGTACTTGTAAGAGTTCCCTGTAGCACCCTATGCATTAGAAGTTGCCCAGTGTACAGCTAATCCTGGGATGCTCTTTTGACCATGCCAGTACAGGCTGGTACTTTATACAGACTTCCCAAGGCACCCAGAATTAGGAAAAAGGCTGTAGAAAAAGGTTAAATGCAGAATGTAACCTGGCAGGTACACAACCACCTTTTGGCCAAGCTCTGTCCTCAGACACATGTGGAATTCAGGCTGTGCCTAATGCCATCCTTATGTAACCTGAAGGCAGAGGTTTAGCACAAATGCAAGAGAAGTGGTACCATATGGCCTCTCAACTTCAGCAGCAGCAGCTGTGGGAGCCAGGGGAGAATCTGGCTATGGACACCCTGACACAGCTCAAGGATGAGCTGCAGCTTTACTGTCTTATGGCCACACCGTGGCTGTAAGATCTCCAGGATAACTGCTACATGCTGCCTACAGCAGAAAACAACCAAGCCCTGTCATCAAGAGTTATGGTAAAGCTAAAATTAACAACTAACACATGGTACAGATGACTCCCTCCCTGCCTCTGCAGTTCTGTTAATGCTGCAGTGCTGGGAAAAGGGTGGGTGAACATCATGCTGGGCCGCTGCAAAATCCCCTCTCTCTCAGACAGGAAAAGACCATCTCTACACGAGTCCCCAGTGAGATTTTCCACACCTGTGGCCTACCCAAGGCACAGGGCAGAGACATGGAAACCTACTGCCATTAAGTGGGAAGAACAAAGGAGGAGGGAAGCCTGAACTCAGCTCAAGAAGCCGAACTGCAGCAAGAGTGGCCAAGCTACAAGAGCAGGAGGGGCCGTGGAGGGGCTGTGTCAAACCCTGGAGGTGCCACTGCCACGAGAGGTGTTCCCACCCTGCCTGCAGCCAGTGATCCCACTCCTGGGCACAGCAATGCAGGGTGTTGCTGCTGCCTGTAAGGAATGTTGTGCTCGGGAGCCAGGCAAACAGGGAAGCAGCAGCGCTGCTCCCGGCCCGGGCAGTCCTGCCAGCGCTGCCACACCACCTGCCCGAGCTGAGGCAGCTACTGTGCAGACATCCTGCAGGGGTGGGGAGAGGTGACTTCAGGGGAGAAAAATGCTCCTTTCCTTCCAGCAACCACAGGAGGAGGGATCTCCTGACACACACGTCATCCCCCAGCCAGACACAGAGAGAAGGAACGAGGCACCTGTGCGGGGCAGAGCCAGGCAGGAGGGAGGGAGGCAGCCCAGGAAACCCTCCAGCCCTCACCACTGTGGAGGGCTTTAGCCTGTTACCTGGCAGATACCTTGCAAATGCACCAAGGATTGAATATCTAATATAAAGTCTGGTATGTACAAGTTGTGAATAAATATATCCTGGACACACTCAGCAGCAACATCCTGTGATGAGAATGATGGAGGGACTGCCTGGCTAAGCTACAGGCGCTGCCCTCTGCCCCAGAGGAAGATCAGAAGACACCACAACTTGAATTAATGTTAAAAATGACAGACTAAAAAAAAAGTGGGAAATGCTCAAGTAAACATTTTAAGCTTCCTTCCCAAGCCCCAGCCCATCCACATCTGGCACCACAACACCCCACAGCCAGGAGGGATCCGACCCCATCCAGTAACACAACTCTGGTTTGCAAGTCACTCCTTGCAGTGACTGCTGGAGAAGGCTAAACTGGAGAAGCATGGGCCACAACACCTGACACAAATCACAGCTTAAGCAAAGCAGGACAAGAAGCAGGCTGTAGACTGTGAAACTTTTTGTTGTCCACTGTTAAACCTTAGTGAGATTGCCCCACGACCTTGCTTTCCTCCTCAAGGAATAAACAATAAACTACTTAGGCCCTTGAGATATATATCGGCTGACTTGAAAAGATCTCCATCACTTCAGTGACTGCCTGCTACAGGAGGCTTTCCTCAGGCTTGAGGCAGGATGACTTGTATAGAACTCTAAGCAGAAAAATCAAAATCTGAGATTAATTTATGTCGGTTACAAATGCTGCAAAGTCCACATTCACGGGAGATTCTCAAGAAGCAAAGCTCCAGGTTCTAACTCCAGCTCCTGGAAAACCTTTCATTACCTCCACTCTGCCTATTGCTTAACGAGGCTGTGGATTGTGTAGGACAGAGATACTGGGAGAGGTCACGGCCATGAAGGAAGGTACTGGGACAGTTCCAGGAATGACAGTGCTGATCAGGGCACAGGAGCCAAGCTCCACCTGCCTGAGGGGTCGGTGTTGCCAGCAGGACTCAGCCCATTCCTGCTTGCTTTTAAAGTAGCCATCCACAGTCTGTTCTGCTTTGTCATTAACTTTCCCGAGTTTCAAATGCAGGATGAGGTGATGGACAAGTGCTTGGGAACATAGAAGGCTGTAGAAACAATTCTCCAACATCACCCTCCCTGACTCTGTATTTTAGCAGCTCTGAGCCCAGGGCATGTCTGCTGGTGAATTAAGCCGTGGCAGCTCCAGGTCAGCACTGCCGAGTGGGAGATGCCATGGGAGCCGGTATCAGCTCTGATTAGCAGCTGCTGGAAACTGGAAGGTTTTTGTTACTGTTAAAGCAGATCCACCCAGTGGCACAGAGAAAGCCCGAAGCTAGCGCAGCAAATGCTTCTTGCTTCATACAGTATGTGAAATTCCTGCTCTGAACCATGAAATTACTGATGCTATCTGCACAGGGTTCATCCTGCTCCACAGCCCTGCAGAGCTCCCTTTGTGTGCATCCCACTGCCGCACAAGGCACAGCACAGTCCCATTGTTCTGCCTCGTGTTTTAGTTACACTGACACTTGGTTTACAAATATTCATTCATTTCTCTACTTCTTGATTTAGTGCATGGCAGTTCCAGGATGATTTATACTTCTTACTTGGCATTTATAGAAAGATCTTTTGCTAGTGAGGCAATGAACTGGAAGACAGAGCAGTTCTCGTGGCTGCCCTCTCGTCTGTGCCCCTTTGGCTTTGTCTGGGATTCACAGCTCAGCTCACTGCTCAAAGCTCATGCTCAAGTTGACAACCATGGCACAAGGGGACTTGCAAATAACTTTAGCAACCAAAGTACTAAGCAAAAATAAAAAGACAGGGAGGAAAATCATGCTTGTAAAAGTGCCTAGTGAATACTGTGATTAGCAAAGCAAGGAGGGCACCACTGGGAATGGATGACTTGGAGGGAAAAGTGTGTCTGTAAAGCACCTTTCCTGTCCTGCTGCCCTCCACTGCTGGACATCTGAAGGCTGTGGGCATGCACCCTCTTCCACCCCAAAGGGACCAGGTCAACAAGACCCTTCAGCTCAACCCACACTTACTTCGCCTGGAACACAGTGAGTGTAATCACACACACAATTCAGCCTGTTTGAGGAGTGCAAAATTTCTAGAACAGTGGTAGTAGCAATGAGGGGAAGACAGACGAGGGGAAGACAGACTAGGGTCAGGAAAAACTGGTGCTTGTACAACTGCTAGCAGAGGAGGACACACTACCACATCCAGAGTCACCAGGCGAGCCCAGCAGACACACACACAGGTCCCACAGCCAGCAGAAACGAGCAATGCTCCTGCAGGTCCTAGTTTTAGTCCAAAAAGGTACAATACCAACATCCAAAGCTCCACAGTGCCCCAGGGCAAATTTCTTATTGAGAATCTGGTGTAAAGCACTAGGGGTATTCACCCAGCTGCATCCTTGAAGTGAGTTAGGAAGAGGGCAGACCTTCCCACTGCATATCCCAATAAAATGGGCAACAGAAGAAGTGGCACTTCACAGATGGTAGTAGAAAAGATGAAAAAAAAAATTACTTGGTTTTTAATTAGCATGGATACTGCAATTTATACCAGTGCTTTAACTGCTGGTTGTACCAGCTGGAGATCACCTGAGCTGTGGGGTGAGATGCTTGTCAATGCCATCACTTCAGACTTTGGCACAATGCAGGTCAGACTGCAGGCCTGCTAAGGTTTATTTAAGCTGTTTCCAGTGGAAGGTTTACAGACATTGAGACAGCTTTAGTACAGTAAATAAATAATAAAATACTTAAACCTTATATTGTCATCACCTTTCCTTTGTGCTTACTGATGCCACACATTAATAATACCATACTTATCTACACATTGCAGGTTTTTCCTATAGAAGTGACAGTGTTCACAGTACGGAAGCAGCCAGAAACTCTACTGTACCAGCCTCCTTTTCCAGTTTTGACTTTCTTAGTTGCCTTTAGTCTCTGTGTCTTGGCTCCTTTCTATATTAAATATGAGTCACTGACACCTGTGTGGTCTTCAGAGAAAAGGCCTTCTGAGATGACATGGAAAAGACAGAATCAATTTAAATGCTTCAGCTTACAAAAATCTGTGCAACCAGGTAACAGCAGTGATACTGAGAGCACCATCAATGCAGTCCAAATACCCTGAACTCCACAGCATGTCAGAGCTGCAAACATCAGCTGCACAGACGTCAACTTGGAGAGACTTTTCATTACATTCTCCTGACACTGCACATATGAGTCATCACTGTAATATATGGCACAAAAAGGTCATATATTACAGCTGCCTTCCTTGACATATTTCAAATGGGCTCATGATTAAACAAGGAGACTAGTCTAAAAGTTTCCAGGTGCACTTTTCTATTTTCTTAGATAACTGGGCTATTTCCAGAAGGAGCATGACAGTCTGGAAAGCCATGGCATTACGTAACACACTGGTTCCAAATCCAGCAGCTCCTTCCACAGGCACTGCAGCCCTACATCTCCACCACCCACCCTGCAAAGGTGCTCACACCGACTCACTCGTTCTCACCTGCCACAGGGAGGTTCTTCAGCACTTCCAGAGGCATAAATAGCTTTGCTTAAACAAAAGCACACATATAGGCAGGTATTATACCAAGCTGTTTAGAAAGGCTGAACTACACACTTAAGGAAAGCTGGAAATGACTTAAAAACCTGTCACCTCAACCCTCTGAACCAGTTTTTTTCAGTCACTGCAAGTCAAGTGACTCAAGGATGCTTTGAGAACATCAGGAGGAGGAATGTACCTTCCTGTAAGGACACCCTGCAGGAACAACAATTCCTTCAGAAAGGAATTTGTCATATATTTCTCCCACCTTTAGCTCATGAAGGACTTTGGTTCTGAAGTACCTGGCAGGCCTCACCTGCCCCACCTTGGCTACAGTGAAAGGCTCAGTCTCCTGTGCAGCTGTGACGCTCAGCCCAGGGAGGGGCTCAGTGTTACTGCAAACAGCCCCACTCCTCTCCTCCAGTGGGACAGGAAGACATTCAGACCATAAGAAAAGCCTGTCCTGATGTAGCAAGTTGAAAACCCTTGGGACAGCTGGTCAAATACAGCTCCAGTGACATGTAAACAGGATATTCTAATTTTGCCTCCTCTACCTTTGGGAAACACTAACACCAAATGCTATATATTTAAGCTCATTTCCTTCCTGTGGGTCCGACTGGGAGAAGAAAAAAAAAGTCAAAGTTAGAAAATCAACACCCAAAGCTGCCCATGGGTTCAGCCGCTCTCCAGTGCAGACCTAAGGCAAACAAGTGGTGGGTGTTCCGAGCTTTAGTCAGACTCCTGTCTACAGGGATTCCCGCCAGAGGACAACTCTGAGCTTCACATATCCACGGAAGGACCTGAGCTCCGCTCTCCCCTTCAGTGACTTGCTCCCCATGGCAGCTGTGGCCACACAGCACCACCCAGACCTGTAGGAGTGGACACATTCTTGCTTGACAGTGACCCTTCTGCTGAGGTGGGCAGCAACTCCAGGGACTGAACAAACCCAGCTTTACAACTCTTAGTGCCATAGAAAAAGATGCCACAAAGTGTAAAGTACTGATAGTTTACTCCACATTGGCAAGATTTCTGCTAGGTCAGGTATTGTTTGTCTGGACTGCTTTGACTTTTTGCTGGATCAGGTATTGTCAGTCCTGGCTCAGGTAACAGTCTGCTCTCCAGCAGCTGGCGTGAACTCCAGGGTACGTGATCCGTCTGGAGAATTCCACAGAAATGTGAACACACACTTGATCTGCATCCAAACAGTATCCAATGATCCAGAAATGCACAAATATCACACTCAGGACCATCCCTCTCCCCTGCTTTGACCCTGACTGTCATCTTGACATGAAATGGGAGCAGAGTGGGTATAAAAGGCCAGAAAATTGGGGGGAAAATAAAAAAGAATAACACAGTTTTCCCTGTAAGGAATGGGAAGTAGGAGATGGGCTTGGTCATAGCACTCCACTGAGTGTATAGGCAGAGGCAACACATACTTAGCTGTGTGCTGTCTCCCACCTAGTGACAAACCATCAGCTGGCAGACTGTGTGTGTACAAACACACTTCTTTTGTCACCCACCTTTTATACCCTTGTGGCTCCTCTGCAGAACCCAGACACTGAGGAGACAATGCACAAGACACTGACCAGCAAGTCAGCTCAGGAAGGACCTGGCATAAAAGGCAAACCCCAACCATAAAAGGGTTTTGGCATCATCTGCTCTTGTCACAACCTGCCCACTGCACCTGCAGCCAAAGCCTTGGCCCATGGATGGAGACACCTGCAACCACTTCAGCTGAAGTGCTAAGCTGCTCCCATTAAGGAACACGTGTCCTGCAAACAGTGAAAGACCCTGTGGCCTCAATGGCTAATGTCAAAGGCCATTTGCTTTAGGGCAGAAAGGATTTATCTTTCCAAGTGGTCATTGTGCACGGTGACATTGGTGCCCAACAAGTCTTGTCTTCACGAAACAGCTGCCAACCAGCACTGCAGGACCCAATCACGTTTCAGGGCAGAACTAGCACTGGGTGCCTTCTCCACACTCACCCTACTCACCATCTCCACACCAAGACAGCCAGGCATCTGCTTTTCAAGTTGGTTTTTGAAAGATGGACTCCCCTTCTTGTGGAGTTGGATGCCAGACTCAAGTCAAAGTGATGAACAAGAGACAAAATGCTCTTCTCTCCCACTCCTGACACCCCACCACCCAGACATCTCTTATTTTGTGAGTAACTCATCAGCTCCACCACCCACAGTCACAAGATAGCAAAGGAGTTGTGCCTAAATTTCTCACAACACTTACAAAATACAACTAAAGCACAGTTATGGAGCAAACTCCCCTGGGACAATTATTCCTTAAAAATCTTTCTAGAAGCAACAAAAAGCAAACTCAAGAACTGCAGAAAAAGCAGGGAAAGAGTGAGCAGACAGAAAAGCCTGAAGGGTTAGGAAGGTAATTTGCCATGTTGTTAGCTACAGCAAATATCTCCAAATAAATGTGACCTTACACAGTTCATCATCCAAACCTCCCTTCTCCATTTTGAAAGGTTACACAAAGTGGTGAAATGTTAGCTAATTTACGTCTTAGAGGACTGGCTAAAAACTAACATAAACCTGTAATCTTCTCCTAATTTTAAGTGAACACTTAACTGATATGAGAAGCCTCTATTCATAGCCACTAAAAGGAGCATTCATTCCTCTTGACATCATCCCTGTACTGTTATGTCTTGATGCAATTTTCAACAGCAGGTGAAACCACTAAAAATTGGAAACAGTGTGAGAAATTTCCCTCTCTCTGGTTTTAATTAAAATACTCAGCAAAACAGAAGTGATAAAGAGAGGTAACTCTTTCCACCTCAGCTGTGCTGGCTCTTCATCCATCGTTGCAGAGCCCAGTGCAAACCCAACGTGCAATGTCAGTGGTAAATATTTTCCCTACTACTAAAGCAGTGGTTCAGATTAGGATCACGACAAAAGCAATAAAAGATAATTCACACGTGATTATGATCTATGTGGTAACTGTTGGGTGCCCTTTTAAGCTCCAGAAGATCCACCTGAGAAGTGGGCACCAGAGGAGCTGCGACTGGGAAGCTGGATGAGACCTGAGCTTCCATCTGGGCACAGGGTGGGAGCTGCCACATCTCCCACCCAGGACTACCCACACCAGAAGCTGACACAACCCACTCCCAGCCCCTCATTCAGACACAGCTCTTGTGAGCAAACTGCCCAGACACTGAGGGTGGACAGGGTTTGTGGGCACCCAGCTGCCAGGTGGATGTCCAGGACGTGCCTTCAGCTTCAGAATCCCTGTGATCCAAGGCAGTTGGGTGTGAACACCAGCTCAAGATGCTGTTGGCTTCCTTTGCCACAAGCACACACTGCTGGCTCGTGTCCACTGGACCCCAGAGGGCCTTTCTGCAGAGCTGCTTTCCAGCCAGTGTGTCCCCAGCTCATGGCACTGGGTGAGGCTGTTGCTCCCCAGGGGCAGGACTTGGCACTGCCCTTTGCTGGACTCCCTGAAGTTCCTGTTACCATATTTCTCCAGCCTGTCAAGGTCCTGCTGAACTACACCACATCCCTCTAGTCTATCCAGCACTTCTCCCAGTGTAGTACAATCTCCAAGCCTGCTAGAGGGAGACTGTCTCAGTTTGACAAGTTTACAACTTAGAAATTAAGAAACTTCAGGTGGAAGTGTGGAGAAGAAACGGCTTTTTATCAACAAAATCTGAATAAACAACAAATGGTGCAATCAAAAACTTTCAGAAGTAACAAAACAAAGTCCTAATTCCCCAGGTGGGGGGAGAGAAACCCACAGCAACCCTCACCCCCTCCCTGATTCCCCCCATCCTGGGAGAAACAGACTGGGGGGGGAGGGGAACGGGAAAAACAGGACACTAGGGAAAAAATTCCAACATCTCTTTTCAAAACTACAACAAGTACCCTGTCCCATCATCCAGGTGTCAAACAGTACTGACTTCTAAGATGCACCAGCAGTGACCTGAGCTCATCTCACTGGTCACAGCTCTGAGTTCAGCACCTTAACCAGCTTTCAGTCCATCTCACCATCCACTTATCCAGCCTGTATCCACCAGGTTGTCTAGAGGGATATTATGGGTGAGAGTATCAAAAGCTTTGCTAAAGCTGAGCTCAGTGACCACTCCTCCCCCAATTCACCAAGCTCTCCCTCACAGAAGGCCAGCCCAGCACCCTGTTCCACGTTCCCTGGTCTTCCTTTTGCTAATGCATCTGCAGAAGCACTTCTTGACTCTCAAACCTTCCACCAGGCCCAGCTCCAGACGAGCTTTGTCTCTCCTGACCCCAAGCATGTGTACACTGGTAGTATTTTATATTCCTCCCAGGTCACCTGTCCCTGCTTCCACCTCTTACACATTATTCAAATCCTTTTCATCTCCTTTTCAGAGCTCCTTGCTCATCCATGCAGGCCATGCAGGCCTCCTGCTGCTTCCTGCATGTCAGGATGGAGCATTCCTGAGCTTGGAGACTGCAATCCTTGAAAATCAACCAGTTTTCTTGGCCCTCCTTTTCTCTTTTCCCTTGCTACTTCAGAACTCCTATAAGTCAGTAAGGTACAGAGCTTATATTCAATATTTGAAATCAGGTCAGTCTACAGAAATGCTCTCCCCTTTTGAAGGTACTCAAGAGTCTGGACTTCAGCTTTCAAGTAAAACTCTTCCTGTCTAAATTCCCAACAAAATGCCATGGGTAAGTAAAGAGCTACCCATGAATATTTACACACTAAATGCCCACTCAGAGATTTAACTCCCCAGTGGGTTCTCTTTGGACTTACAAATAAGCATAAATACATTTTTAAGCCTGACCTTTAATCAAAACATTCCAGATCAGTGTGTAAATCACTCAGTTGGATTTTTTCCTTCTCACATGTTAAATCACTACAGCACAGCCTAATGCAACCATTCCCTTAATTGCACCAAAGCCCCTTTGAAATCTCTCCTTTCACTGTATCCACTAAGAAATAGGTTCCTCAACGTTCCCTTTAAAAAAAAAAAACAAAACAAAACAAAAAAACCCCAAACCAAACACAACCCCCAAAACTTATCTTTTGAAAACTAGCTAAACAAATTAGTCTAGTTGTTGGGTTTTTTAAATTTATTCTCGCTTTTTTAGATTACTAGAGCCTTTGTTTCCAGATGAATATAGCCTCTTCTGTAATTATATCCATGAAAATAAGGGTAGCTTTTACTAAATCAGCAACAAGTCTCTCTACTGTGTTTCCTCTGTAAGGTTAAGAGTGAAGTACAAGTTGGTACTGAGCTGGTGCCTACACATCCCTTGCTTCTCCCACTGGTGCCTTTGAGAGATGAATGATTTTATAATTTCTGGAGAGGAGCTAATTGTTCATTTTAGAGAAGGAATCATTGTTTACCCTCAATTAAAACAGCTTGTGCTTCACTCCAGTACCAGTCACAAACCACCTTCTCTCATTGTCTTTCACCACAGGAGAGAGATGTCTCTTCAGGAAAAGCAAAAAGCCCCGAGGGATCACCCAAAGTGGTTGCTCCCCGTTGGTTTTCAGCTGATGGGAGGCACAGCTTTTATCCTGCAGTGCAGTCAGTGACTCAGCTGACAGCCATGGCTGGTGTGCCAAGTGCTCTGCTTTTCCCTGCTTCCCACCTCCAGGGAAGCCTCCATGGCACACCGGGTAGGAAGAACACGTCTCTCTTTCCCTGAACCAACAGATGCTCAGTCAAGCTGTGTGCTGTCATCTAAGTTAGCTGAGCAACTTGCACCTCACCATGAAAAAAAGCTGTTTTCCTCTGCAGTGAGAGGTTTAAATCCCGGCCAGTACCTCAGTCCTTCACCTGCTGAAGTAGGGATAGCTCAGCATCTGCTGCCAGCAGGACCTTCAGCTCAGACCCAAAATCCTGGGTGTCCCCCAGGCTCCAGCCTCCTCTGCCCCTGCACAAGAGCCCAGGGCACCACCTGCTAGTTTCTTAACGACCTGGTCATGGACCTTTTTGAGAGAAGAAAACTTGAACTATTTTATTCCTATTTAGGATTAAGCTTGTGGACTGTCCTCTGTCCTGATCTACCCTCCAGCCTGCACAGAACAGAACACCCTTATCTCACTTCTTCCCTCCCCCCTGTGCTTAGAAGTTTGTGCCCTGGCCCTGAGCTACAGGATGAAAAAAACATGCAACTGTTTGTTCCAAAACGGTCACACCTGACCTTGGAGTCAGCCTTACCCTAATTCAGATCCCAAGAAAACACTTATTCTGTTGTCTTAAGTCAACTGCTTGGTGAGAAACTGTAACTTGCACAGTCAAAAAAATTCAAATAATTTGTTTGCAGGCTCGTTGAACACTTTTTCTGGCTGGTAACTGATTTTTTGGGGAACGGTAAGTGTTCCAGCAGGAAATGGTGTGTGCAGAACTGAGCCTGCACAGCAGTGTACCCAAGTCCCAGACCTCCCTTTGAAACAGGAATCTCTCTCCAGCATTTAGGGAGATTTTTTGCACATCATGGTCATCTGGATGTGCAACTCTTATCCCCTGAGAAGGGCACACCCATTCTTCTCCCTGCATTTTCGTTGCATCCTAATCAACTTCACAACACGTAAAAGCAAAATTAAAGTTATGACCTAACATTCCCCCGCAGTGCCTCTATAATTTGGTGCCCTGTTCGAATTAAAACCAAAGTGGTTTTATCCCACTTTCAGCTCAGCCCTGGTACCAGTGCTCGTGGAGCAACAAATATTGCCTTGAAATGGCAAAAGCCCAGAAAACAGTGGGGGAGACACAAATGCACAGGCATGAGCTTCATAATAAAGGTGAAATAATGCATTTCTCAAAATTTAGGCAAATATTACCAATGTATTTGCCAGAGCTCTCAGCAGCCCCTTCTCCTTTTCTTGAGAATCAAATTTCTCTCTCCCATTTTACACACTGGATAGGAACACTAGGTCAAAAGCTTCCTATAAGCACGTGCAGCTGAGCAGTGGGCATTCCCAGAGTGACTCACCCTCTATTCTCTCCCACCCCACCACTGCACACCTTCCTCTCTGCTTTTAAGTACCACAGCAAAATTCAGAGCGACCTTGAGGACCAGAGCAGCCAAATCCTTGCAGAAGCCTGGTCTCTGTACAAGCCCACATAGGCCTTGTCTTTGGGAGTTGAGAGGGGACAGGAGTCAAGGCAGGGACAACCCCTACCCAAAGATGAGAGAAGAAAGAAACTCTGACAATTGGGATCAGCCAGTGCCCAGTACCCTCACCACACGTGCCCAGCACCCTCACCCAACGATGCAGGATGAGACAGCTGGAGGAAGAGGCACCTGGATGGAAGAGGGGAAAGCAGAAAAATTCTTTGCCACTTGGTACCCTGACACCTGTGGTGTCACATCCAGCAAACGTCTGTGCCTGGTCCTGTGCTCTCAGCAGCCTCCCAGAGCCCCCCTCACCCCCCAGCACTGCCCTGACCTCCACAGGTGGGGTTCAGCTCCACGCTGGAACAACACCCAGCACTGCTGGGGGTCAGGACACTCAGTCCCCAGCCCTGCTCCCATCCAGCCACAGTGGCCTTTGGCAGCCCCTCAGCCTGTCATCCTATCTGCAGAGCAGAGTTAGCAATTCCCAGGCAGGCACCCCGTGTGGACTGACCAATTTGGGAATGGAAGAGCTCCAAGCCAATATTCGTTATTCAGGGCGTACTTAGTCAGAAAAGCAAAACTAAGTCCTTCCCCTGGCCCTTGCAACACTTCCCTTCTCCAACCTGGCAATAATCCAACACAGGGTTTCCCAATTCTGCCAGTCCAAAAAGCAAAACACCCAGTCATTTCAAAGGAAGTTGTGCCCACAAAGGAGCCCAAGATTTGGCCTTCAGCTCAGGAGCTCTGGGTGTTTTGTTCTGTGGGTTGTTTTTTTCCCCTCTTTCATGAGCTACAGAGGTAAAAGTGAGACGGGGGTGCCCAGCCAGAGCCAGGCCACCCCTGCGGCCAGGGGGGTTTGAGCTGCTCCACACTCCTGCCCATCATCCCTCCTGCCACCCCCATGGGGAAGCCAGGCAAAGCCCCTGGAGGTGGAAAGCAGGGAAAAGCAGAGCTTCACACACTTGGCACACCAGGAAGCTGATTTGCAACTCTGCACTTGGCACTTCTTCAAAGTGTTTTCTTTGGGAGAGCCTCTGGGGAATCACCTCTTTCTGGGATGGTTCTTCACTGACCTGAACACCTCCCAGGTGTGGAACAGGGGCTGAGAAAGCCTGTTCCCAAAAGAGTTAACAGCACTTTGCTCTTCTATAGCATGCAAGGCTGTTTCAGCTTAACCCAAGCCACCCCTTCTCTTTTCACATTTTCTTAATAGGTCAGGGAGGCTTTTTTGGGTCTGACTTTTTAAAAAGTATGGTCTGGCACTCCAAAGTCATTCCATCCCACGTGGAATTGCCCCATTGCTCTAGGGCAGTGTGGGGTTTGGTGAATGAATTGCCGCATCTCTGCTCTGCCAGAAACTACTGCAAGGGGCAAACCTTGCCTGTGCTGCATTCAAAGCTCCAAGCCCAAACCTGCCGTGGATTTGATTTCTCTTCTCTCTCTGAACTGGGCAGTGACCTGTTTGCAAGTGTTGCTTGTGCCCTGCACCACTCTCCAAGACTGGCAACACCTCCCAGCACAGTCACTCTCACCAACCTCACACAGCAATGTCTCCCTCAAAACTAACATACAGAAGGGCTGGGAGATTCTCTCTGTGGACCAAGCAAAACAACCAGCTTTTTTCTAATTGTTTGTAAGCCAGCATCTGAGACCAGCACCTGATGGCTGCCAAAAGTTCATTAAAAAAAACATAAGTTGTCATTAGTTTCTTGGGAAAAAAAAAACCCAAAAGGCAACCAAAGGAAGCAACTGGCAACAATACTGAGAGCCCCCAGCACCTCCTGAGCACACCCAGGGTCAGGGTGATCTCTGCAACCACCTGCAGGGCAGTGGGAACAGGGGGCACCTGCACCACCTGTGTCTGTGCCTGTCCTCTGCTCTGTGCACCCTCTCCAGGTTTAGGTCTGGATACCTTTAAGGACTTCTGTTCTGGGCAGAAGACAAAAGGAGAAAAACAGAGGATGCACAACTTCACTTTGGGACACAACCTCTATCCCAACTCATGCATCTTCCACCCATCTCCTGTGAGCAGAGCAACTTGGGAACTCTGTGCTAAGAACTGACTTGGTACAAGCTGAAAAGGTCAGCAGGACAGAGCATCACAGCCCTCTTTTACAGCATTGACTCCACCTGTTCTTTGTTAGTTACATCACAATTTGCAGGAAATTGGTGCCTGTCTGTCAGATACCACATTCCCAGACAAACTACACATCCCTTTTACAGCCCCAACCCAGAGCAGTGATGACACCTGACCATTCCATGGTGGGCATGACCTGGGAGGTGCAGAGGCTGCTGGACAAGTCAGGGAGAGAAACATGGCAAGGGTAAAACACTGATGTGAATTTACTTCTTCCCTGATCTCTGTGGTGTAATGAAAACAATTAGAGACGACTCCAAGAAACAAGTCATTCATGCCCTCATGACCTAAACAGGACTGTCATGAATAAGGCAGCACTGGATTTATCACGTGTTCCATCTTCTAAATAAAACTGTAATTAGTTAATGCCTTGCATGAATTTTATTTTGAGATGCCTTGAGGAGTTTTTTCCCCCCTGTGTCAAGGCACTAAGATCTGCACCCGAGTCATGGGGGGTTTCCAATGGAGCAAGTGCATCCCTTGCTCTGAACCACTTCACAGGGTTGCACCACAGAGGCCCAGCCGTGCTCTAGCCAGGAACAGGTACAACAAGCCAACACACTTTCCAAGACAACTGGCTACTGACCTACACCTCAAAAAATTACATGCTTATTTCTCAAACCAGCTCAAAATTTGGACTCTAACACACTTGATTGGTGTGCAGATCTGTTTTCCATTGAGTGTTTAGATCTGGGAAACATGGCTTTGATTAAAAGTGGGCAACCCCCCAAGTGCAGAGAATTTTCACATAACTGCCTGGCAAAAAAAAAAAAATAAAAAAAAAATAGAGCTGCAACAGTTATTACCATTCATCAGAACTTCTGCCTTGTTCCCTGAGGAATTGCCTGTTTCCCCCACGTACACCTGAGAACTGGGATGCTCAAGGTTAACAGCATGGCAACTGCCACAACACAGAGAAACACTGAGACAGCCAATATTTTACCAATTACAGCTCTTTCCACTGCCTGCTACACACAGTTGTTTTGCCTTAGCTGATGCTGGGCTCCAGTATCTTTTGCTTCTTCTATCTTTTTTTCTTAAATAAAACAAAACAAAAGAACAACAACAATTAATCAACATTCTTAACTTAGTTACAGCGAGATGGAAAGAAGAGTGACAGGTGAGACAGTCCCGCAGACTGTGGGTCTAATCCTGCTACATTTCATATGGATGACAAGAACAGACAGGGCAGGAGCCAGTAGCATGTGGTCAGGTTAGCACACTTTTGAGCAGGGGAAACCATGGATAAGTGACAGAATTTATCCACTATCCCCTTGCTCAGAACCATTCCAGGGACTATTTTGCAATCATTCAACATTTGGCCCAAACAAATGGATTTAGCAGGAATTTCACACACAAAAAAAAGACAGAAAACCAAAGGTCCTACTCTAATGCTACTGAAGGCAACTCCACAAGGGCAGGCAAGCAGAACCAAGCCACAGCAGCAGAGCCCTCTCAATTCAGCCAGACCCAGGCTTGATTTATCACATTTATTAACAAAGTCACACTTCTCCCTGCTTTGGTAGAAACACCTCTCTACCAAAGGTTTCCAATCAACCACACCCTGCACACATGCTGCAGTTTTGCACTTGCTAAAGACACACAAAAAGGAACCTCAAATTACCTGCTAATTTAAGTTTGGGACACTTGTGAACAGCTGCCTGACCTCGTGTTTCCAGTCCAACAACACCTGACCCAAGAGGGAGCCGTGCTCAGGACTGGCCTTTCCCGACGCTCCCCGAGCCCCCCGGGCCAGCAGTGCCAGCACGGAAGGAACATTGAGGGACACAGAGGAAGAGCAGCAGGACCACCCAACCTCCAGCCCAGGAGCTTCACTCTGGGATCCCAGTTCCCTGCACACCCGGGGCGAGCTGCAGCACAGCACAAAGGTTTCTGCAGTGACCGCCAGAACAAAAGGGTATTTCCCAGGCCTGGGAGAGGCCATGAGCTCTCCACAGACCACAGGAAACATGATCCAAGCCAGCTGAAGCATCTAAATATGCACAACTGTCAAACTGCATTTAGGGATGGCTTTTTGTTTCTCTTTATTTTAACTTTGAAAATTTCTAATTTTTTCTCAGTGGCCACATTAAAAGGAAGAAAACATCTTGTTTTCACTTTCCAGAAGTCCTGAGGTGTCACAAGTGAAACAGTTCAACAATTAAATAAATGTTTGGATGGCCAGAAAAACAGCTGAAAGTCCCTAGCAGTTCTTTCTCCATAGCCATCTACTTTTCACAAAAATTATAAACGCATTTTGAACTGAAACACACCTTGTTCAGCCAAATTCTTAAAAGACCAATGTTACATACCAGGCACGACCTTTTATAACTTGTTAAATGCCTCCTTGTTGTTCATTTGATCCACTCCCTGGCTATTTCATCACACTATGTGATATTAATATTCTTTACACTTGCACACTGCCTTCCCTGCACTTCTCCCAACATTCACAGACACCCACATCAGCCCTCACAGCTGCATTTCAGTGCTGCTGCCTGCAATTAAAGACTTTAATCATCTCCCCCAAATCCAGCCTTAAGTATTCATATTGTTACTCCACACATCCCCCTTTCACAGTTATTTGGTTTCCCATCCCTGACACTTGGAGGAACTCAGTTCTCTGTTGGGTACCTGAGCTCCCAAAGGCTCACCAGGAGTGCACAGGCAGTGCATGGGACCCACTGGCAGAGCCCAGCCCAGCTCAGCCCTGGTGGCAGCACCAACAAAACAGCCCAATATATCCCTTTATCCAAGCCAGGCAGGAGCTGCCACTTCTGCCCCTTCTCTCAGCAGCAGGGAGGGTCAGGGCTCACAGCTGAGGGCACTTGTCAGCACATGTGTCCCACTACAGCCCCAGCACCACAGAGGTTCAAACCCAGCTGCTTTCAGGTTCTCATGTAAAACCTGCCAAAAGGAACTTTTCCAGCATCTCAAATTTGGAAATAGGTGTCACAAGCAATAAATCCTTACCCCCAGCTGAGTGCCCCTGTGTGAGCCCTTCCATGTTTTACAGGCACGGTAGTTCTCAGCTGAGCATTAAAGGAGTGTTTGTGCTCTGGGGTGCTGGGGTTTTTTCCTTAATGACTCATAGGCCTTTTCTTAAAAGTTCGCTGGAACACATAAATGTGACATTAGAGATTTAGTAAAATTGTTCCAAAAAACAAGGAATCATGTTTCAGACAATGTGAAACACTCCAGCTGGAAGAGATACATGGCTTGCTTGGCAGTTTTCTTATGCTCCTCTGTCTCAGCACAGTAACAAGCAAGGCTACACTGACAGGGAGTTAAAGCAGTATAGTGAGGTTAATAGGAAGAGATAACACATACCACAGAATGGAACTATCTGCTCCAATGTACAAAAAAGAGGACAAAATGCACTTCCAGAGACAGCATCCACACAGGCACAGTGAAAAATTGCATAAAAATCCTGCCAAACACTACATTTATTGGTCCCTCATCAGCACATTTGCTAATTTTGTTCAGAGATGAAGGCTGGTCCTGCTCCCTAATAAGCAACAGGAATCCTGCTGCCAGCCTTGGGAACCATCACACCCCTGGAGCACCTCCAAGCAATGCCACATCCCAGCCCCAGGTACTCTGCCCTGTCAGCACTTGAACCTTCCAGGCAGCTGAGCACAGCCCTCCAAAGAGAGCCTTTTTAAGCTCATAATAAAATTTACAGACATCCTACACATTCCTGCACTTCATCCTTTTATACTGCTTCAGTTTTGGTTTATATCACACATTCCCATCCCTGTCAGAGAGGAGGCACTTTGTCCAGGATGGGCACAGAAATCAAACACCACATTATATCCTGAGACACCGAGTTTCTCCAGCCACAGAATGAGACTGTTTCGGACACAACCAATGCCAACAGCAGAACTGCTCCACTCTGACAGGCTGTGAGACAAACACAGACCTTTGGACACCAAGGGAGGGACTGTACCTCCCCTTCCCCCAGCAGGGCCCTTCCAACACCTCCATCCCAACAGGGACAGCTGCCCAGGCACCTCCTCGGAGGGCACTGCAGGATCGCACCCTCTGCCAGTGCCCAGGCTGGGTCTGGGACAAAGGAGATGCCCTTCCAACCTTGTGGGGCTCCAGGTGCTGCCAAGGACACCCCCAGACTGTCACTCTGCCAATGTGATTTGGAGTACTGTCCTGAGAGAACTTTTGGGACACGTGATGTAGGTAGGAGGTCAAGCCCAGGCCTTACTAAATATCTGCATAATTGTTCTGGTTTTAGTAAAACTCTTTGGCTTATCACTGTTGCTTTATTTCCTTTTCACTGCTGAACAATCTTATTATACACCTGGAAATTACTTTACCAGGTTTGGGGGTTTTTTAATAATAATTTTAGCATTTTTTAGAAGTAATCAGTCTAATATTAGCAAATTCTCTTCCTCTGAGAGTGCTTTCTAAGCATCCAATATCCACATGGCTGTAAGAGATGTTTACATCCTAATTTATTAACTGTGGATATTAAGGATTTCAGGCCAACATCTTTGCTGCTACCACAAAGCCATCAGTGGTAGCACACAAACCTGTATCATTTACACATTTTAGATGTAAAAATGATACAACTTCAGGGGTGTTTTCATTAAAAAACATCAACTTCAATCACACTGTAACAACAGCTACTTTGACAGTTACCTGTTCCTTCACAGCAGGGTCACATTTCTACTCTGCAAACTACAGTGGCCACAGAATCCATTAAACTCATTAAATTGGGATTTACTCCAAATTCACACGTCACTGTGTACAAATCTCCAGTGTGTGACTGAGCATCAAACGGGACATTTGCACACATAAATCTTTGTGGAAGATCCAGCACAGAGGAAACAACTGCCAATACAAGTTAAACTGCTGGAGAACCACTTTTTCCTTTCAGTCTGGCTTAGGGTGTCTCCCTGACCCCTCTAAGGGAGCAGAGCTGACTGGGTTGGGGCGATGGGCACGGGATGTTACTTCTGGGAATTTGAGAGCCTTTTACTTGAGGAATGCAGTACAGACCTGGCTCGGACCTTGTGACAGAGCCCTAAAAGCCAAGCAGACCCAAGGAATTGCTCAGTGCTTCCCACAGAGGCCTCGTGGCTCTGCAGCCACGTGGGGCACAGCACATCCAAACCAAACTCCACAGGCTCCACTCAGCCCTTGCCAACCCTCCCTCCCCCTGGCACACTCCTGCATGCCCAGGGATGACCTTCACTGGGGGACACTCACAGGGACATTTCCCAAACCGTGAGGCAGCAGTAGAGAGTGACAAACCAGGAGTTCCCACACCACAGCAGGACTTGTGCCTATGCCAGCCCTTGTATCACAGATCCAACCCCCCGTGCTGCAAACCTCACCTGCCCTAGCAAAACACATGGCAGTTCTTTGGAAGCCACCATCCCCCCTTGCAGGCAGTGCTTTTACAACAATGCAGAGAGAGCCCAAGAGTAAAAGCACAAATAAAAAAAAAAAGAAACAAAAAAACCACTTGCCATCAAACAATACCCCTATTCACAGTCAAGTTTCCTGCAACTGAAGGTAAGAAAGCTTTCGTCCCCATTCATATAACACAGGCCTCTCTCAAGTTATAGTCACCCAAATTCCCATTTAATGTTAATTGTACACATTACACACATCCAGTACTTGTTAAAATATAAACACATACTCTGCATCTCTCCCCTTCTGTTATTACATATGACACAGTTTATCACTTCCCAACCTCAGGGAGGCTCACAAGCACGTGTATGGCTAGCAGGGACTGCAAGAACCCATCCAGTACCACTCCCACATCCTTCATAGCACATTTCATACCACAAACAATGCTATGTTGACTTGTGTTATCACACTTATTTTTTGCAGCCTCTTCTTTCCGTTGAATTCTTTCTATATTCTCTCTCCTGCCTTCCTACTCCCTCCCTTCGAATGATCCTCTTTTCTCTCTCACTATTTACCATTATTTCCTGGGCCCATTCAGGAGGGCAGGCTCCTGGTAGCTCAAGCCATGAGGATGCTGCTGATTCACACTTACCCAGCACCTCTCACTGCAGCTCTTCCTGCCCCTTCCCCAGTGAACACACACCTCCCTTGCCTGACCCCTTTTTTTGAGGGCTCTCTTGCATTTTGGCTAGAAAAGCCTGACCACTCTCGACTCAGTTTCAGCAATATATCTAGGAGATCAGCAAACCCAAGCTCTGAGGTTTGAACCCTTCAGGAGACCACAGCATGGAAGTTTATTTCTATTTAGATGTTTGCCATCAAAAGCAGATTTTTCACAGAACAGCCTCAGCTGCAAATGCTGAAGGATCTCAGTTGAGTACCAATGTTGAATTGATTTCCAGGACCAGAAAGAGAAATATAAAGTAATTGTCAGATAATAAATCTTTGCTTATTTCCAAAAACAGTATGATGTATTAACCATTATCTCTATTTTGACAGAAACAGGGAAGATCTAACAGTTCTCAAAGAAAGCTTCAGGAACCTCTAAGACTGAAAAGAACACTTCAACAAATCTCCCAAGTGTTCCTGTCACACACTGCCAGCTTCCCTAAATTTCATTCAGATTTTCCAATTTCATCTCTAAGCAATGCAGCTTGTAAGGACTGACCACTGTTACCTGTGTTAACTTTGATCTCACCTGCACACACAGAACAAACATGAGCACACAGCTCTGAACTCATGAGCACATTGTAGGGCTCAAAAGCTGATCCAGATTTACATTGATAACTATAAATGTAAAGGGCAGAGAGGGCCTGGATGGGTCAAGGGATCTACTTCTTCCCTTCATCTACCTACCAGGCCAAAGGCTTTTCATCAGGATTTCTTGATGGTGCTCCAAAAAATGTGTGCTAGGTGGCTTTCTGGGAAGACCCAGGAGCTCTCAAGAGTCAAGCCTACTTGCAAGGATAAGCATGGGCTATTGCTAGACAGAGGACTAAGAGTTATGAACAGAAACCAGACTTTGTGTCTCATTCTGCCACATCAACCCATCCCTCCTTCACTTGGTAAACCTTGCACAGGACACCAGGAAGGGGCCATTTTCCACAGGGTGAAGGGTTGGACAAAGATGCCCAAGGAAGATAGGAAAGGTGACAGCTCTGTGACAGGACTGCTTGTTTCTCCCTGAGGAGCAGCACAGGAGAGATGAACTTGCTGTGAGAGACAGGGAGGGAGGGACTGTGGGAGGGGAGGTGGCAGCGAGGGGTGGGGAAGGCACTGAATGTGCCGAGATGGGGAAAAGCACCTTCACAAAGGGCACTGGCTGCACAGGGGTGCTGAAGGACAACAGCACAGTTGCAAACTTGCTCGTCTCTCTCCAGGATTTGCACAGGCAGGAGTCCACACTCCCCCACCTCCCTGGACTCACAATGCCTCTTGCATCTTCTCTTTAGTTGAAGATAATTAAGTCACTGCTTGTGCTGGATCTCACCACCCTGACCAAGATGAGCAGACAGCCCTTGTGGGGCGATGGCTGCAGCACAGCAGGGGCTGTCAGGAGCAGGTGACTGCTGCCTGCACCCCTCTGTCAACTCTGCTTCCATTTCTGACAACACACCAGTGGAGTCCCAGGACACACAGAGAAATCTTGTTCAAAAACAACAGCCAAATCAGCATAACTGCTCAGCACAATGACATTTCCCTGCCCAGTAGGCAACAAGCCATGGGTTTACAGTCAGTCCCTCAAGGACTGCATGACTTTGATGAGCATGCCAAAATCCAACTTTTGCCTTAAACTGTTTTTTTCAACACCTAGACATCAGACTGAAGAATTCTGCAAAGTAAGTAGGATTTAAGACAGCTCCTGAGCTGATGACTTTCCAACACCCACAAATGTCCTGCTGACACCTCAGGAGGAACATTCAATTTCAAGAATATTCCTGAAACAACTCTGACAATTCACCTCACCACGTATGAATGTTGAGCTGAGAACAGTTATGAAAGTGAGTGAAAGTACTTTTTTATTATGTCTCTTCTCAGCATCTACCACTAAACCAAGCACATTTACTAAACTGTCAGTGCCTTGGCAGGGGACAGACAGGGGGTCTCAGAGAGTTGAGGATGAAGCAGTTTGAGCAGGGGCTGCACAGGAGGCAGCTACAAGGGAACGAAATCTCACGGCTTTGCCCAATCCAAGTGCAGGCTGCTGCCAAAGGAAGGGTCCCAGCCTCCTGGAGCCCTCTGTCTGCACCCTCTGCCTTGGGTCAGCTCCAGCCATCTCTTCAAGAAGGATGAACAACCCTCCCTCCCTCCTTCCTTCTCTGCAGCCTTTGTTTTGTGTCAGATCAGTGGGTGCACGTGGCTGCAATGTGTTGCTGGGAGCACCTGGAAGGGCAGGGTGCTACCCCTCAGCTGTGCAACTGGGCAGAGCCCTTCCCTGACAGCACCAGCATCTTTAGTCAGATTAAACCAGTTGCAGAAGGCCATCCTCCTTCTCTCTACCTTTGCGCTGAAGCCTGTGAGGAGACAGGGAGGATGGAGGAGGTGAAGCAGTAAAGCCAAGCTCCCAGCACAGTACTGCTCAGAGCTCTTCATCCCAGCACGGGCAGACAGCTCTGTCAGTGCACCAGACCTGAGGGCCTGCACACTGCTGGGCTCCCCCAGAGCCCCTCCAGCACTCAGACCCTCCACTTGTCCTCCATCATGTATTTATCTGTCCCAGACTATAGGTTCCTCCTGCAGCAAAGTACTGAGGTGTAGGAAAGATCCAGGGACTGGCAGCACAAGTGTGGTTAGGGGAACACTCAAACAGACCCACAACCAGACTGAAGGCAGGGTAGAACTGTTCCTTCTCCAAACGGGGCTGGCTAGTCCTGTACCCTCAATTTCAAAACAGCACACTGCTCAATTTTTAGTTTTACTGGGGGCTGGAGAAGAACAATGATGACAGGACACAGTAAATACCCAGTGTCCTCATATAAGCATTTACTCACTGAACAGTTGAGCTCATCTAATCAAGAAGCATTAAACCATCTCCTCTCTTCCCTCTACCTTGTTAGACTATTGGCTCAACAATTCTGTTCTCCACAGGCATCACAGAACACCCACAGCTGCCTTTGGAGTGTGCCAGACACCAGTGCTATAGGAGTGAAAGCATAAGTAAAGACTTCACAGCTGTAGCCCATGCAAGCTGCTCTACAAATCAAGGCATTTTCATTGCCTCCTTTTATTAATGTTGTTTAAGACCCTCTCAGGTAAATCTAACTAAATAGCAGACTTCTCCCCCTCCTTGTCTCTGACCCGATAGCCTGTGGTCATCCCTGCCAACCTCCTGTTCACTTGCTCAGCCAAAGCTCAGCATTCACCTACATGGATGACCTGAACCAAAAACATGGGATCAAGTCCACCAGGATTTATCAAAACCTCAACAACTCACAGAAATCAACTTTCAAAGCACCCCAGGTTTTGGGGTTTCATCTGCTTCCAGGGTGCAAGTCACTGCAGTGCTTCTTTGTGCTGCTCCACCACATGCTCTCTAGGCACAAAAGCACAAGCTCACTGCTCATCCTACACTGGCTGCATCTCCTGAGGTTTGGAGCATGCTGCAACATGTTGCTATGGAATATACCTGCAAGCAGTGACACTTGCAAACTCTTATAAATAAGAAAACCCACCCACAACAGATTCCCCTTGGCTTTTGGAGTCCCTGATCACACACTCAGCTTTCCCAGGCCACTGGAAACACCTCCCAGAGGCTCAGGACAGATAAGATTATTCAGTGTAAGAAACAAGTTATTTCTCAATCTCTCTCTGAATATCATGTCAGTTTGGAAGGTAACATTTCCTGCAGTTCGTGTGTTCCAAGCCCTCCCATCCAGCTCCTTCAATACTCAAAGTGAACCGTTCCTGCCCCTCGGGGGGAGAGGAATACCGTGCCAGGTGCCAACACTGCAAGAGATGCAGCAATGGGTGATCATCAGCTTTCTTTTGAACCCCGGACAGATGAAGGCAGGCAGTAAACACTGCACTCAGCTTCCTTTGTCTGGGCACAAAAGCTTGTAGAAATTATGCCACTGCAGTTTACAGAAGGGTTTTCCCAGTTGTGAGGGTACTGCTCACTTAGTACCTCCACCGACCGGCCCACCTCTACCTCCCTACAAGCATCTCCCAGACAAACGCACGGAGCCCTGCAACTCCTTCCTTCCATGTACAGAACGCTAATGCCGCGCCAAAACCAAGCTGAACCTCGTGTTTAAATCAGGTAACACACGTCTCCATCTCAGGAACGCTCACGCCGCTCAGGAATCACACACGGCCAGAGAGCCTCTCCCCGCGCCCGGGCAGCACACAAAGGCACGGAGATAACCATTCCCTCAAAGGCCACACACGGGGCTCGCTCATCCACAACCCCTCACCTTCCCAGGCCTCCTCCCCCCTCCTCCCCGGGAGCTCTCATATCTCCGCTTACAGCCCTCACTCCTCGTTCAAGCAGGGAGCAAACTCTCCGAGGGCTGCCCGGCTCATCCCCAGTGCCCAGTGCAGGACAAACGTGGCACTATTTGCACGCTCCAGCATCAACTTTTCACGGGCATTTCTGGCCTTTGCCACACAGTGCAACGTAAGGACAGGTGAGCTTAATCCCAACTACTGTGGTTACAAAACACGTTCACTCATTTCAAGAAGTTACTTTTCTTCCATAAGGAAGCAACAAAAATCCAGGAAATGACAAAGGGGCTGATTTATCCTCAGCAAGGACTGAGGGCTCTCCTCCAAACTGCTCTCTGATCCCAGGGATGACACGGACCCCTGACAGCCTCGTGTGCTCAGCAGACCCTGCAAGGCCTCGCGGGGCAGAAACAATGCTGGGCTCCCACAGGTGCTCTCAACTAACACAAAGATTGCATCGAACGAGGCACTAAAAATTGCTTCACCATCGTCTACAAGAGTTACCATAGACTGAGAGCATCACCACAAACACCACAGGCTCTGGGATGCTGGAGGTTTAGGGAGAAGCTTCAGCAGCCCATGAGGAAGGCAAAGGAGAGAGTCACTGTAAGCCCCTGCTGCACAAACAGCTCCTGTAACACTTCAGACAAGCCTCCCATCCGCACGTGGAAAGGAAGCATCCCACATCCTGGCAAACCGCGTTAGGAGCGGAGACGACAGAGATCACATACCAGGAACGAGCTATGGTGCAAGCATTTCTGACACCAGACGATGTTTGTGATGACACGGGACTTCTGCAGTCACCTGGTCCAGAGCAGCCCCGGGCACCGCACACCCGCCCTGTCCGCGGCCAAAGCCCCCCGGCCCGGGCAGCCCCGCACGCCCTCCAGTCGCCCGCTCCCCCCCTGCCCCACTCACCGAAGTACTCCTTCTTCATGTGCATCTCCAGCTCCTTCTCCAGCTCCAGCGTCAGCGCCTCCAGCCGCCTCTCCGCCTGGCTGGGGCCGCTCTCCCGGCACGGCGTCACCTGGTAGGGGAGCTTGAATTTGGGGGCCGAAGCGGAGCCTTTGGTCGGGCTGTAGGCGTAGGGGGGCGGCGGCTCGGGGGCGGCCGGGTGCTGCTGGTCGTGCCGCGGCGGGGACTGGGCATGGATGCGGTGGTACACGTCCAGCTCGGGCACCGCGCCGTCCTCCTGCAGGCCGGGCCCCAGCAGGGAAGAGCGGGGCGAGGGCAGCTGCAGCTCGGGGTAGGCGCTCATGGAGCCGCGGGAGCTCCGCGAGCTCTGGCTGGAGATGCTGGAGCGGGGGCTGACCACGGCGGGGGCACGACCACCCTCGGGGCCGCACAGGCTGGAGCGGGGGCTGGCCAGGGCGAGCCCGGGGCCGCCCGCCCCCTCGGGCTCGGCGCTGCCCGACGGGCCGTACCTGGAGTCCGAGTAGCTGGAGCGGGGGCTGGCGGTGCAGGAGTACTGGCTGGCAGTGCTGGAGCGGGGGCTGGCGTGGCGCTGGTCGTAGCCCATGCTGATGCCGCTGGTGCGGTTGCTGCTGGGCTTGCTGCCGCCGCCGTCGTAGCCGGTGAGGCTGGCGCGGGGGCTGGAGTGCTTGCTGGTGTCGCTGGCCGTGCTGGCGTAGCTGGAGCGGGGGCTCAGGGCGGCCCCGTCGTACTGCACCAGGCTGGCGCGGGGGCTGCCGAACTTGTCCTGCCCGGGCACCACCAGGCTGGAGCGGGGGCTGGAGAACTTCTCGTAGGACAGCGCGGCCGCGCCGCCCAGGCTGGAGCGCGGGCTGGAGAACTTGCCGTGCTCGGCGGCGGGGCCGGGCGGGGCGGCGGCCAGGCTGGCCCGGGGACTGGCCGCGCCGAACTTGCCGTCCGGGCCGCCGGGCGCCCGCCCGCCGCCCTTGGCCACGTAGCCGCCGTCGAAGGCGCTGCCCGCGGCGTAGCGATAGCCCTCGGCCGAGTAGCGCTTGCCCTTGTCGGCGAAGCCGCTGTAGCAGGGCAGCGCCACCTCGGAGCGGGTGCACAGCCCCTCCTCGCAGCACGGCTCGGCCGCGCGGCCGTTGGCGCGGAGCGGGGCGGCTTTGCCGCAGGGGGCGGCGGGGAAGCCTTCGGCGGGCGGCGGCGCGGCCGAGCCGTTCATCTTCCGGCCCCGCTGCTCCGCCGTCATGTGGGCGGCGATGACCCGCTTGGTCTCCTCCAGGTCGGGGTGCAGCGCCAGGTCCCGGCGGCCGCCCCGGCCGTACGGACCCTCCGGGCAGGGCTCGTACAGGGACAGGTCCTCCATGAACTTGGTGGCCTTCAGTGCCATGTCCTCCTCGTACTTCTCCATGCTCGGCCGGAGCCCGGCGGCCCGGGGCGGGGGAGGGCGGCGAACTCTCCGCGAAACCGCAGCCCGGAGCAGAGAAAGAAAAGGGGGGGCGAGGGGGAGGAATCCAAAAAAAATCCCTAAATCCAGCAACACAAAAACCAGCCCAAAAGAAAGCCCGTTCCCGCGGTCCTGGCGGGGCAGCGGCGGGACGCGGCTCCTCCTGCGGGGGCTGCGGGGCGCGGTCACCCGGGCGGCATCCCGCGCTGGGGGCTCGGAGCGGCCGGGCTGCCCGCGGAGCGCGGCCGGCGCGGTCGAGTAGCCCCTGTGTCACTTTCCAGCCTTAAATAAGTTGCCCGGTCCAGTCAATGGCGCGCTGCGCGGAGGAATTTGCGCTCGGCGGGTCCCGGCCCCCGCCGCCCCCGTTGTCCGCCCCGCGGCGGGGCCGCGGCCCGCCCGTACCCCCGGGCGGGGGGGAAGGCGGCGGCCGGCCCGGAGGGGCTTCGCGGCGCGGCGAGCGGAGCGCGGGGCGCGGCGAGCCAGGGACTCCTTTGTGTGGGGCAGGAATGCGAGGAAGGAGACTGGGCGCTGCGTCCCGCTGGAATGTAGTTAATGCCGGAGCCAAACAATGATTTTCCCCGAGTCAGGCAGGGAGAGGCGGCCGCGGCGCTGCTCGGCGGCGGGGTCGGCAGCTCCCTCCTCGGCTGGGCTGGCCGAGCCCGGCCCGGGCGGTGCCGCTGCCCCGGCGGGGCTGTCACCGCACCCCGCTCCCGCGGAACCCGCGCTCGGGGCGCCCCGTCGGGAGCGCTCGGGGGTCCTCGCCCCGCGTGGAACTTTCCGGGACCCGCGGCCTCGTCCCGGGGAAGAGGCGGCTCTGCCCACCCAGCCCCGACCGGGGTGCGCCCCGGGCAGGAACCGACATCTCGGCAGTGCTGCGGGGCCGGGGGTGCGGGAGCAGCCCCGCACCTGTGCGGAGCCCCCGGCGCTGGCCAGGTGACTGCTGAAAAGACCTGTGCTTGTAGCACGGCAGCTGAGGGTTGTTGCCAGTTATTTATTAAGCCTTAAAAAAAAAAACAAAAACCAAAAAACGCAGTGCTAAGACATATGATAAACATATTGTGGCCTAAAGCAATCTGTGAGCTGAAGGGAGTTTAAAAAAGCAGCTACTGTCTGTGTAACTGCAAGAGCTTCATCTGTTGATCAGTAACAAACGCCCCAGCGCTGCTTTGCCATTTACATCTGTGTGCTCATGGAAAAGGCTGTCAGAAAACCACCCCAAAACGGCTACTGAGCCAAGACCCCCGATACGAAACTGCAGCCTACAGTTAATTTTTTTGGCAACTAAGCTGGAACTCTCTGACAGTCATTTGTGTCAATGGCAGAAATGCTGACAAGGCCCTAGCAAGAGGTACCTGAGGAGTGTCCTTTCACTACTTGGGTGCTGGGCACCCTGGGAAGAGAGAAATATGTTGCAAGTTTGAGCTATAGGCACTGCTGTGCCAAGAACATTTTATTCTGTTATCATACCTAATTAAACATTAAAAGCAACTGTGTACTCAGAAATGTCCCCAGCTGTGGAGGGCAATTGATTGGCAATCTGTTTGCTTGTGTGTGCAAAAAAAAAAAGCCAACAAACCATGTAAATGTGCAGAGCAAGATCTGAAAAGCAAATCTGTTAGACATGGCAGAGGCAATCCACTGTCAGTGTGCACACCCGTAGGCAAACACCACTGCTCTTGGGAGTCAAGTGCTCTTTTCTGTGTTCACATCTTTCATTACACTTTTTACCCATCTCCTAAACAAGCTGTTACCACGTGCTCCTGCAGCTTTACTACTTGTGGAACAAGTTACACTTCACCTGTAGCCCACAGGTGTGTGATGGAGGAGAGGCCTGTTGCAGTTGTGTCCTGGTGCAGACCATGTGCAGCTCACACAGCACAGGGCCCTTGGCAGCAAATGTGCCCCAGCACCGAGGGGGATCAACCAGCATTCCAGTGCCTGTCCCACTGCAGCTTTGGGATCAACCAGCATTCCAGTGCCTGTCCCACTGCAGCCTTGGGA
>NW_020885077.1:0-21582 GCF_003945725.1 Corapipo altera | reverse complement strand
CTTGGGATCAACCAGCATTCCAGTGCCTGTCCCATTGCAGCCTTGGGCTCACTGGTAATGCTGTCAGCAAAGACACAACTGTGCTGTCAGCCATGTAGCACAGACACCTACCTGCCAAGAACAAAGAGAGGTTCCTCCCACAGAGCGCATGGAAACCACCATCTGCTTCATCTGCCCCACCTGGGATAAGGTTTGTTTGCAGCAGTGGGCATCCCATGAGCTGAGCCTTCAGGTGTACTGGGGCAGAGCTCCTTCAGTGGTTCCTGAGGCCTATACTAGGCTGTTCTCTCCTGGTGCTGACTTTGCATCACTTACTGCCGATTTTCGTAAGGTTGTCTTCCTGAGAAACTGGGAGAGGCTTATGGACAAGATGGGAAGTCAGTCCATCAGAGCATATGTAAAGAAAATTAATTTCCTCTGTTTTAAGCTTGAGATTTTTTTTTGGTCGGTTGTTTTTTTTTTAACTTTACAACATTACATAACTTTACTGTTAATCTAACAGAGTGGGTGGGACATATTAGGAGGCCCTGCCAGTGTGCTCATGCAAGGAAGCATTTTGAGCAGGTATCTTTACAGCAGGAACTGCAGAGCTAGTGCTGTGGGAAGTCAGAAGCGTAAGCTACAGCAGGGACTGTGTGTCCTTCTGTAGCTTTGTCCTTCTGGGCCACAAATCTGCCCTTGTTCTGCCTTTTGAGGCAGCACAGTTCTGTGCTGCTTCTGCTGCCAGCAGGTTTCTGCAGGAAGTCTATTCGTACCTAAGTCATTAAAACACGTGTTGTTGAGTATGAACTCATGGGAAAAGCATACTGGGGACTGAGAGAATCTGGGGAATCTAAGGGCTAGTGAGCAATGTGGATCAAATGATAAAAATCACTTTATTGTTTGAAAGCTTATGCTTTGTAAGTAAACCCTCAAAGCAAGGCCCAGCCAAGCGTGCTCAGTCCTGGGCCAGAGCATCCCAGCACTGTGTTCCCTCTCAGCCCTGCTGCAGGGGCAGTGCCACTGACCCCCTCTTCACCAGGGAGTTGTTCTTCTGCCATCCACACAAAGAACATCCCATTTACCCCCCTTGCAGCCGCATGTGTGGAGCACAGGGGTGACATCAGCACCCTGTTCAGTGGTGCTCAGCACACTCAGGCACTGCTGCACTGCCTTCAGAGCCCATCAGCACCAGGCTGGGCAAACAAGTGTGGAGTCAAAGCTGCTCTTGTTGTACTAAGCTTGACAATCCTGACCTCCGTCCCTGGAGATTTTTAAAAAGAGACTGGATGTGGCACTTAGTGCCGTGGTCTAGTAACCACAGTGCAGTGGTAGTGGATCAAGGGTTGGACTTGATGATCTCAGAGGTCCCTTCCAACCCAGCTGATTCTATGATTCTGTGATTCTGTTCTATGACCTGGCTTTTCCCCCACCTAATATTCAATATACTTGCTTAATTGTAACACCCAGTAGTAAAATGTATATACTGCAAGAAGACTCATACTTTGCAACTAAGAGCACAAGAGCTGTCAGAGTATTTTAAAAGCTGAACTTCATTTCACTGTTTGGTGTGGTAATCCTTGTGCCTGATTTTGTGTTATATGGTAAATCAGATTTTAAGGAAAGCCAGCTGCTTCTGTTAAATAAACTCCATTGTCTGAGACTTACAGGGAGCAAAGCAGCCAGGTGGAGTTATTGATCTGTGAATATCAGCTGGCTGGGCCTCACAGGCAGCACACTCCTGCTCCTGCTAATTCCCAGGGCCTGCAAGGGAACACTGCCCAAGCCAAGAGGCAGGGAGACCTGCCGGAGGTTTTACTTCCTTGCTTGCAAACAGTTTATTACCAACAAAGAAGGGAATCTGTAAATGTAAGAACTCACTGGGGAAACCTCAGCCCTCTTGAAGACAACAGCAGAAATCTCACTGCCTTGTGTTGCCATGTGTGTTCTATCAGACCTGGGTTTACTGACAATGCAGGAGGGAGCTCTTTGTCTCACTTCATCAATTTAACAATTGGAAGCTGCCTATTGAACTGGATGTTGCCTGATTTTCTGCAATTTCCTTCTTTGTCTCCAGCAGTAAGAAATCAATGAAATTATACCTTGATGTCCACAAGGTTTTCCAGTTTTAAAATTGATTGGTTTTTTGGTGAGGAATGTTAATGATTATCCTTTTTCTCTAGTTTCTTTAAGGCTGATGAAAAAACCCCAAACCAAATGAACACAAAACACCAAAAAACTTGTGAAATTCATGCAAAAATTATGAATAAATGTTTTTGTTTTGGGATGGGAGACTGAAGTTTTGATTGTCTCTGAAACGGTAGCTGTATTGGGTTTCTATTGTTTTGTTTTGATTGTTTGGATCCTGTATGTTAATTTGTGTTGTGATAACCTTAAATATAAGCAAACATTTTGGAATATGAAGTTGAGATATTAACATTTTATTTGGACTTGGGTGATTTGTTTGTAAATCACTCTCTTCTAACCTGTTTTTTAAAATTCTTATTTGCAGTTGATCACAGCTTCTAAAAATTAAAATTATAGAGAGTGTTTTAGGGCACCATCTTCTGGTGGACAGCACACATTGTATTTGAATGGCTGCCTTCGCTAGGCACAACTATTTAAAGTATTTCTGACTAGCGCTACTCTGCAGGCTTACAGGTCATTTCTCATTCTAAATCTGCAATAAAACACTATTTAACATTTTTTACATTCTTCTTATTCATTGCAAATGCAGCTATTCACTGTGCTGCACAAACACAGCTCGGGACAGACCCTGTAAAATTCCAGTCACAACAGGCGCTTTGTGACCGTGCCGGGTCAGACAGACAACATATGTCCAGGCACTTGTGATTAATACACCATTTAGGTATCTGATTTCTTTTATAGTTTCATCTTCCACTTCTCTTACATATTTCAGATAATAACACTTTTGTCCAGTGCAGTTTATTGGCTCATCCTTTGGAGACTGCACGTGACCCCATCCATACTCCCTTACAATCACAGGACATAGTGGCTGGATATTCAAATGCAATCAGTTACCAGCCAATTCATTTGCATAAATCCATAATTTAGGTGGTCAGCTCTGTTAGCAGTGCACCCACTTAGTACTTTTAAGGAGGTCTTAGGTTATACAGCTTCTTATTTCAGAGACTTGGAAATATAAAGCAAACCTGGGACTCTACACAGCTGAAATTTCTCTTGATGTGATAAAAAGAAAGTCCCAATTACAATACTGCAAACCATCATCCAGCAAAGAAATCAGACAGCATTAGAATATAGAATAAAGAATAAGTAAAGAATAGAAACTCTGCATGAGGGTCAGACTGCCAGACACGAGCCCCTCACTGGCTGTGCCTCTTTATACCCCACTCAAGAGAGCACTGCCCTCCTGACCCAACAACACAGCACACTTAGCTGGGATGGGAAGGATCAAGAAGAAAGAGGATATTGCTTTGTTGAGAACACCAAATACATTTATCTTTCACTGTATTTTCCATGTAATGTGGTATGACAGAGATATCACTGAAAATAATGAACAAATTTGCCAGAGGATAGAGTTGTTCCCCAAGCAGTGTAACTAATGAAGGCTGGTCTCTGGATTCTGTATCCTCTGCATTTTCCAGCTCATAACCTGCTCTCCAAATCCCCAATAATGCCACGGTCCCGTCAGCCCTATGTCCCAGAGCTCTCTCCTGCACTCATCCCAGTCCTTAACCACTATTCACAGCATCTCCAAGTTCCTTCCACTTTAACTCTCTCCCAGGCCCACCTGCCCTCTCTCTGTCCATTCCCTTTGTGATCTCCACAGCTCCCAGCAGCTTCCCAAGCTCTAGTCAGGTGTCTTTGCCATCCTTTTCCCCCCAGCGCACTCCTGCTACCTCCAGTTCTTGCTGGTCAGATGTGCAAGAGGCAGCAAACCCCCGTGGATGTGCAGACAGACCCCCAGAGCTGTGTGAGCACCACACCAAACCAGCCTGAGCTCTGTGGATCTGTCTCTTCTCATCTACAGCCACTTACTCGTGGTGTTGCAGTGATGGAAGGAACGTTTGCAAGGAGCTTCGGGTGTAGCTGAAAGGACTGGCAGAGCCATTCCCTAAGTGTCTTTGCTTTTGGAAATCCTACTGCAGACTTCTCCCTTTCCCTCGTGTGAGTGAAGGACATGCTGATGACAAAGATAAGGATCACATGTATCTGACCAGCAAATTTCTTCTTTTAACACAAACAGACACCAAGCTGTATCTACGAGTACATGTATTTACTTCATCCTACTCCTCCCTTAAAGAATCAAGGCCTCCAAATCGAAGCATTGAATTGCCTCTTCCTCCTTGTAGAGAGGAAAAATATCTCTACCTATAGGCACGGAAACAGAACAACCCCAAATTTATTTCCCTTAATTCAGTGTTTATTCAGTTTTCTAATCCAAATTTAAAATTTTAGGGCAATAGAAGTAATGCTTGAAGCAGGTGTCAATGGTATCTTCAGACTGAACACAGCCTGATTTTATCTTCTGGGCTCTAATAAATGGTTAGCAAGAGGACATTGTTGTAAAGGTCAGAACTTGAAATGGCACATCAATCTGCTCCCAGCTGTCAGAGTGGAGAGGACGCACCTCTCTCTGTTCTTCAACTACGAAATGGTTTCCTGAAGTACAACTAAAATGTCACATAGAAGTACTACAAACATTACATGGTTGTCTACACAGTGCAGTTGCTCTTTAGGAGATGGGCTGGCACAAGGCTGTGTCAGCAGGGCCCTGAAGTTCCTTCTCCTGAATGGTTATCACCTCATAAGGGTGACTCTTGAGATGCTTTGAGAATTCTTCCACCCCAGGTCAGAGCAGCTTAATGACTCTCTAATTAACTGTTGTCTGTCATCAATGGTCAATATTCCTTTCCATGCTCCACTGCAGAAAAGGGATATTGAACTAACAGCAGACAGAAGTAGATACAATCCCAGCTTCACTCAACTACACTCATCTTCCATTCTGTCTTGGCCATACATGGCACTCAAATTCACTAAGGAAATAAAAAATTCAAGTGTCAACAATTAATTGTTGCTATAAAAGCAGCCAGAAAACCTTATCTGTATTACAGAATTTTGCATGAGTATAAACAAACAACTGGAGAACTCTGGGGGACAGAAGAGCCAATTTATATCACTGCAAATAGCAATTTGTACTGATTTAATGAGCTGGGCTCAAAAACTGGTAGTGAACATAGAATCTACTTTAAGGTGCCACACCAAGGCACTGGCAAGAATTTTTGCTCCATTTTAACATTTAAATCTTGTGCCTTCCAACTACACTTCCTTCCATATGACTGTTACTGCTATCAGGAGTTGAACAAATTGTCAGTTGAAAACTGGTTGGGTTTTTTAATTTACTTGAAAGCTTAATAAATGCTTCAATTTATAATTTTGTCTTCAATTCAGGTTGGAAAATTCTACATTAACACAATCTTGGTGACTAATAGCCAATTAAGGACACTCATAGTCCAGCAGTTCTGAAAAGCAGCTTTTCACTGAGCACAGCAGCAGTTTGCATTTCAGTAAAAATCAGTCCCTTCCATGTGAAAGGAGGATCTGAGCATTTTCTGGCCATGTAACTCCTTCCTGCCCAGACACAAGGGGCACCACGACATCTCCTCAACACATCCCCAGGGGAATTCACCCCTGTGCAGATGAGTTTTCCTTTCATGCTGCAAGCCTAAAGACGATACATTGTTAAAATTACTTAATGTTTCTCTAAAACTTCCTCTCACCAGTGTCATAAGAACAATTAATAACTTACGGAGTAGAAACCAGTGAGACTGAATAGAACCCCCCCTATTTTTCACACCCCCCCAAATCTGTCAGTGATGAGTTATTTTGATTCAGTTCATACACCACTGCCAAGTCATGAACACTCTCAACTTCAGTAAAACTAATGTAGTGTTACCAGAATTAACCTCTACCGTTAGAATAGTTCTAAAAAGCTAGAAAGCTAAATTTAATCAATACTTTTATCTTTAATCAAGCTTAAAACCAAAACACGTCAGCCCTAATTTTTGGAAGATGTCATTAGACATTAAATTCTAGTGCTTCAGCTGTTTATGGCAAGAAGTTTTTCATTGTAGCACTGAAAAGCCTTCCTGTAATGCCTCTTATTTACAGCTTTACCTCTCAGTCTTTGCTCATGCCAGCCAAGCAGCAGCCAACTCAAAAGGATTTAATTGCACAGTGAAGTATTAGGCCTCCAAACAAGCCACTGCATATGACTATTACTGCCTAAAACAAGAAATAAAACATTAATTGCCTCACAGAAGCAGTTCTGCACTGCACTGGCAATTCAACACAATGACTGTCAGAACTAGATGCAGGAACCAAAACCTTTTTTGTTTTTACATTTGCCTTCTGTAATTTTGTTTAAAAGTCATTCAGTTTGCAAATTGTAACAGAATAAATCTTGCTGCGCAGTTGCTGTGCTCTGCAAGGCCAACTCTGCATACTTACCTCTGAATAGGAGCAGTTTTGGTTCACTAACTGGAAGCTGGAAGATAATTTTGGTACAATGACAGAAACGGCCAATTAATGCATCCTAAGAACCAACACTGATAGTTTAGAGACCTACCAACACCAACAAATGCAGTAGGTTTTAAGATATTGATTCAAAACATTGCACTTTTGTCCTACACACGAAGTTTAATGTTTAAAAACCAGTCAGTGCTTTCTTCTTTCTGAAGGCAGGAGGGGGTGAAAGCATGTGTGTGGTGGTGCAACTGCTTCAGCTGAACAGCCCAATAATTGATTGTCCAAGAAAAAAAACATTCACAAAAGTTTTATTAAAAAAATTCCCCTTTCACCTCAAACAAGTGAAGCTTAAGTTCTGTACTACTAGGTTATGTTTAGAAAAATGGAAATAATACAGTAATTTTTGAAGGCTATACATTGTAAAATCCCATAAGTCAGCATAATCTTGGACTGTGCAAGCAAATATAGCAAGTATTTCAGATGTTATTTATTTGGTCCATCAGATGTACAGTATAGTAGTAGTATCTGAGTTTACAAAACATCAAATATAAATAACCTGAAACTGTAACAATACACAAAAATTTGCTTCTTACATTGACATACCAGGCAGTACGAGCTGAAAAACTGGAGTAAATTAACAGTTTTACAGTAATGTACACAGTGCCAGCTGATGTTTGAGAACACTGTTAGAACATGGCACTAATTTGCTTTGTTGAATTTTTTTCTTTACTTGTTCAGGGTGTGAAAAATGTTTAGGACTAGGCTAAAAATGTTTTTCTTCAAGCATCCGTGACTGTGTGAATGCTGGAGGTGAAGCCCTCACACATGGAATAAGGGATAAGTAAATGTGCAGGCAGGCCACTGCTGGGAAACTTCAAAGGTACTCACTGAAAAACTAGAAGTGTAGTTGCTTCAAATCTGGGCATCAGATTTTATTAAACAAGTGGACGTTGTTTTTGCCCTGCTGGATGATACCTAAGAGGTATTTACACAGAAATAACATGCTTTTTCCATGACTGTTTAAGCAAATACTTATCTGTAAGTATTTATAAACTATGTCTCTATTACATTTAATATATGGAATTAACATGGAAAACATTTCTGGACAAGTCTAGTGATACGAGAGCTTTACCATCAAGAGAAGCAGACACAAATTATTTAAGCCAGTGATTTGGTGTTCACTTTGAACCAAGGCCTTAACATTAGTCTAGTTCTGGACATTTTTCACATCCCAACACCATATGCTGTTACAGTATTACATTATCATGTTGTCAAGGGGCATTTGTGTGTTCAATCAAATGCTCTTGCTCCTGCTCTGCCAGCTCAGCACACGCTCTTGGTGGTGACGTACTCGCAGCCCTTCTCTTCGAGTTTCCTCTTGTGGCTCCTGTTCTCCTCCTCAGCGTTGCCTGAAGTACCTTCATCCTCAGAATCCACGATCATCAGGTCGTCCTGGTCCGAGCCCTGCCCAGCACGAGCCCTCTTTGCCCCGCCACACTCACACTGCTGGCCCAGTTTCCTCTTGCGGCTCCTGTTCTCCACCTCATCATCAGCGTTGCCGGAAGGACCTTCATCTTCAGAGTCAACAATCACCACATCGTCCTGATCTGGAGCTGCAAAACACAGATGGATACTGCAAAGACAGCCTGCCCTCCAACTGATTTTCATACACAACAATAAGCATGTCTCTAATACAAGAAATCCACCTTGGAACATTCTTTATCCCTGTTCTTTGCTATTCGACTGCAAGAGGGTTTTCAATTTCCCTGAAATGACCATAAAATATGGTTTTCACATTGTTATTCCTTCTTCACCAAAGATACAGAAAATATTGCAATAACCCAAGAATTAGGGAAATGCAGAAGAAGAGACTGAGGGGAGACCTCAGTGCAGTTCCAATTCCGGGGCAGGGGCAGAGGAGGGGCAGGGACTGAGCTCTGCTCTGGGGGGACCAGGGACAGCAGCCAGGGAATGGCTGGAGCTGTGTCAGGGCAGGCTCAGGTTGGATCTCAGCAAAAGGTGAGATCCCAGGCTCCCCAGGGCAGTGGGCACAGCCCCAAGGCTGCCAGAGCTCCAGGAGGGTTTGGATGATCCTCTGGGGCACAGGGGGTGATTCCTGGGGATGGGCCTGTGCAGGGCCAGGGGTTGGACTGGATGATCCTTGTGGGTCCCTTCCAACTCAGCATGTTCTGTGACTCTGTAACTTGTTCTGCATGCACAAAGCAGAACAATCCCATGCTGTCTGGAGCAGTTTTTGAGAAAAGAACTTTTCCACACCCCAAGCTGTAGTGCAGTCTCTCCTCTCCATCCACACTCAGCACAACTCCCAGGAGAGGCCACACTCCATGAGAAAGAACCCACAAAGAAAGGGAGAAGTGGAAGGGTGAGCAGATTTACAGAGCTAGAGGATAACAGTGGATAGTATAAAAAGGCAATGTGAACTTATAAGACATCTAGTGGATTTGGTTTGTTTTTAAGCACAAATTCACTGTAAAAACTAATTTTATGCTATTTTTGTTATTTTTTAATATATTTTTAAATAAATTTTAGCAATGTTCTTTAAATTTAGTCTCCCCTGAAACAGGAGGCAAGTGACTACATACTTGTCTACTTTAATCTGCCAGGCAAAGGAACAGCATCCCACAGTGTGAACAGAACTATGGATCCCTAACTCACATCTGCCACAGCAAGTCCTTGGATTCATACACTGTCCCTGTCAAACAGTGTGACATTTCCTGTTCATTAGCCTCCACTTCTTAAGCATTCCATGTGCATTTAAGTTAAGCTATTCTGAGTGTGTTCAAAGAAAGTCCACATTAGGAAGGTGATGGTACTTCTTCCTGAGAGAAGAGTCCTTTATGTTTAGGGAGAAAGTGATAAATTTGGTTGATTCTTTTTTGTCAAGCAGCAGTGTGACCATGAGTTAGGAAGCGTCTAACTTTATTTAAATCACTGTGCAAATAATGCATTCAAGCTGACACCCCACCAGGCCCTTGCCAGGTAAATAATACAATTTCGAGCTGTATTTGCTGTAAACTTCTGTGCATTTTGTAACAACTGTAAATGTGCATTTTTCTATTTAATATCTCAGTTATACACAGAGGCAACTTAAATGCCTTTTATTTTGTTTTGGCAAAGTTAAGTCATAAAACTGAAGACAGCTGCTTTAATTGGACTGCACTGTTGAAAGACTACTTGGTCTAATTTAATACCAAACCCTGTTATTTACCTGTTGATGTTGAGGGCTGTGCTCCATCATCACTCCCATTGCTGATGTTCCTTGATGGTGGTTCGGATGGTTTAGGGCCAATTCTTTCAGGGGCGTCACCAACAACTTCAAATTCCACATCTTTTTCTAGGTCTTCACTGCAGAAAAAACACATATGCTTTGGAACACCCAGGAGAAAACAAAACCCTGCCTTTTTCACAAAGAAAACATCATTCAAGTATTACAGCACCCTGCAACTATGACAAAAGGAGAAAAACATATCGAAAAAGAGGCACAGTTGGTCAGTCCTCCTTTGTAATTTATGCTCTGTCCATTCATAAACACTGTTCCACCCAGGGCCAGGATTTAACATGCTCAGGAGACAGAAAAATCATTACCTGAGCTCACCTTTCTTCCTTAATGTCCCACTCCTATTCTCCCTGAACATGCAGTGTGTTCATTTACTGTCTATAACATGTCTGTTACTTATCCAGGGTTAAATACACTCACCAGTTATTTCAAAGTGACTTCTCAACACAGGTAGTCAAGTAGAGGATCTATTACCTCAGGTGTTTTTCCTTTTTAAATTTTGTTCTATTTCAAATGGCAGTTTCTTGCTAGTTGTTTCCCCAAAAGTATATTTGGGTTTGCACTGTGTTTTTATATTGTGTGATGACAAATTATTCAAAGAAACCTTTCTGATGCTGTTGTAAAAAACCAAAACCACAACAAAAAACCACCCAAAACAAAACCAAACAAAAAACCTTAAACTCTATAATTTCATTAAAAAAAAATAAATTCCTCTTTTACCTCTACATTTGCTTTCAGCAGCTTAGTCTTGGAACTTTGTTCTTGTATTTTAAAATGCTGAGTGGAAAACCCCTGTGGAACTGTTCTACATACACACATCCCAAATCATTATTTCAGAATCTTACCTATGAAGCACATTGATTAACAGAGTGTAGTCCTGCAGGAAATCATCTGCCTGTAGTCGAGTGCCATTTCGAATTGCAAAGTCTGATAATTTCCTGTGGTTATTTGCTACAAAAACAATAAAACCTGCAGTGTTTACAGCTATTTATATAAAGATCCTTTACACCTGAATCAATATGATGAAAGGAATACTCCAGAAGTTTTATGTAAAAACATAAGCTTAGCATTTATGAGCTATATTTAAAGTAAAAGCTGACTTTTAAGCCTTTTAGGAGTTAAAACTACTTATGTTGACTTATTTACCCCTCATGCATTGTGTTCAAGCTCTTCACAATTACATTTAGGAACATTTTGGAGATGATATCTGTATCAAGCATCATAAACAGACCACCCTTTAAGAACCACAAAATGAAGGGGGCTTGCAAACAGGTACCTATTTTGGAGAGGAATCCTGGGTACTTCCTGCAGGAAAGCTGGACATGCAGGCCTGCACACAATACCACTGCCTGTTCTCAGGCCACTCAAAACACTTGCAAATCCAGTTCTCTTCAAATACCAGTCTACAGGATGAACACTGCAACATCTGCTATGCACATATTTTGTATGGTTTCTTCCAAGGTTTTGTCTACTCTTATCTAAAAGCCTTCAGTACTCCTACCTTCTGTTTCTCCTTCTTCTGAAGAGATAAGGATAGTTCCCTTTCCATCATCTATTTGTACATCTGGTGCTACCATAGCAAATTTCTCTTTCAGTATCTGAAAATACAAATGTGATTATTTAATAAATATCTGACTTAAACACACTTATAAAAACAGAACCTTGAATTATGTTGATTTTATTATCCTGGCATCTACTGAAAGCCTATACTTTTCTTTTTTTTCCACTTCCATGAACAAAATGATTATATTTTTGGTGTCTGATATCTCCAGGTTCAGATATGCTGGAAAGTTTTTTAGAATACTTCATAAAACGACAGAATCACAAATCAGTTGTGACTACACAACTGCAATGTGGCTACTGAACTATTTGACTGCAATATAAATTTAGTTTGTTGTTGTCAGATATGAATAGGCTTTAAAACCATCAAAAATTACCAAATGCAAACATTCCTTCACAAGACACAGAACACATATGGGCAAGAAGCATCTTGGTTAATCCAGCTCTTCTTGCAGCTGAGAGAAATGTAAATATAAGCAGGTGATGCTCAGTCAAAACACACTGAACAAAAGCCTACCTTTAAAAATGTACAGTATTAGGATCACAGTGAAAGCTGTGTCTGACTTAGGATTTACCTTATCCTGGAGTGTTAACACAGTGACTTTGTGCACGTTCAGCTTCACAGTCACTTCTGGTTTACTGGCACACACATAACAGTTAGGGTTTGGTGGATCCAAAGCACAAGGAACCAACAGCTTCTTCCTGGGATTCGGCTGCTTGTTCAGAAAAATCTTGAGGACAAAACAGAAAGAAAACAAGTTATTCTGTAAGTAACAGCACGTATAAAATCTGCTTTGCTCCAGATTTCTTCTCTTAGTCTCACAGAGTGTGTGTTCCCTGCTCCTCTCTGACATTCCTGCTGAGCAGCAGAAAGTCCTGTCTCAGCCAGTCCTCACTGACCCCTGAGCTGACTGAGCAGCTGCTGCCAAACATCTGCAACACGGAACAGCCACATCCAACTGAGGGCACTCTGCTTCCCCCTCCTGCCCAGCACCAAATCCTCAGCAAACCACAGCACTTTAATGAGCCTTGACACCTGCACTGCTCTTTTCATTGTGACTGAAAGTTCTCAGCACCTCCAGAATCTACTGAAGCAACAAGTGAGAGACAGTGAAGCCACATATGAGTAAAAAACTGTTAAATGTAACTTTTCAAGAAATAGTAAATAACAAGAAAGGAAAATCTCCTTTTCCCACTTACCGTTCTACACTGGTCTATTTTTCCTGATAAGATCTTCAAACCCTCCAGCACTATCAGACCAGCTATTACTGCATTAGTAGTAGCTATAGCTGGGATAATGTTTCCTGCCATTGCTGCAAAATAAGCAAGAGTATGCAGATTTTAACAGCAAATGAAAACAAGAAGTGTAAGTTATTACTTAAATAAAACAATGTTATATTTTATCCTTACACTTGATATCAAATCTGCTCTTCATATTCATTCCAAAAACATGCATCCTGAGGTTTGCAGCAGAAGTGACAAAATCCATGGAAGAAGGGTCATCCTAACAAGTTAATGCAAAAAGCATTTAAAAATCAGAATACTCATTGGAAATAGTTTGCAACACATGGTTCCTAAAACCTTAAAAACCAGAAGGCTGTAAAAAAAGTTCAAAATCCAATTTTGAACTCCAGTTCAAAATCAACATATTTCCCCTTTCAGATGGTGTGCTTAGACAGAGCAGTAATACTTTAAAGACTATGTACAATTCAAAACACATGCATTTTCATAGAAAATTAGACTATTAGAACTAATAAAATGTCTTGTATGTTAAAAAAAAGGCTAAATCCTAAATCTTACAATGTTTTAAACATTTTCAACACTGAAACAAACAGTTTGAAACATTGGGTGTTTCAGAAAGAAGTATTTTTACTATCTGTTGTAATAATATTTTACTATTTTGCCCCCCATGTTTACTAACTCTTTTTTATGCAAAAGTTATTTTACATCACAACAATCAATCCTTACCCTCAGTGAGTTACAAAATGTAGAGTGTTTAAAGAATACATGTGTATTCAGTGGGGAAATGCTTTTGTTCTAAGTAGGATTATTTTCGAATGAAACAATGAGCCCAACTCATTTGTGCTACATATGTAGAGATTTTATAGAGTTTATATACAGCAAACTAACTTTATCCCATATAAGTGCTTCTCCATCAGCCTTCTCAGCCAGGTGAAGACTCAAGGTTTTAACACTCTTTGAGAACAGGTCTGCATAGCTCCTGACATTGAGAACCTGCTGATCCTTCAGCACTGCAGAGGATTCATTTTGTTGGTCAGATACGTTTTGCTCTTTGGGAAAAAAAAGAAAAAGAAATAAGATCAGCAATATTTATAAATTCCACAGTACTTCTCTCAAATTATTTTCCAATTTCAGCAAAATTAAATATTTTCTGAATTGAAGAACAATATCAACCTACAGCAGCCCCAACATTTTACAACAAATCTGCATTTAAAATTGCAACTGTAGTTATTGTATCAGTCACCCAGGCATGCACAAATTACAGCAAATGTAAACTTTCAACAAACCTCAGCTTTCAGAGATAAATCTATCAGTGCTTATGGTATGGTGGACTAGAATAAACTGACATGTAATTTTGTTAAATGTGTATTTTCTCCAGCCAATACCGAGTATCTGAAGTAATGACTGCAGAACAGTCTTAGAAAAACGCTTAAATATAAGAGAGAGAAAAATTTGAAATCTTCAGGAATTGCAAAGAATTAATATGTTCGTTATCAGTACTCAACTGTGACAGTAAAAAAAATGTACCTATCACAGAGGTGCATTAAAAAATAGCAGGTACAACTTAAAAATATACAGCAGGAGGAGAGACAGTTACCTTGCTTTTGTACCTCAGCCCAGTCCAGTGGCACTGGAGGCTTTCTTTTCCTCCACAGCTTATCCATTGTCAGCAGATATCTAATGTCATCTTTGAAAAGCTAGGAAACATGAAAACAAAATTAAATTAAAGGGGAGGAAAAAAAAGACACACTTTATTTTTACATCTGCTGTGAAACTGGAAAGTCAGGATTAGATTTATGAGGTTTAGATTTTCTCCTTGAAAATATTTTCAACTACATAAAACTAGATTCTAAAAACTTCTCATCCGCCACTTTCTAACACTCACTGCATCGAGCAGACACAGCTCTGATTAATCTGGGGAGGAGTAAAGTGAAAATCAAGAAACAACAGTCCAAACAGGGGGGTCATGTGCCTACTGAAGCCATCACTACAGCTCTTTGTATGCTCTCCCTGAGACACTCTTACCTACATGCCAATGGCTTTCCAAAGGAAAGTTATTACTATCTATGAACATGACATTCTATACTCATTTTCTGTATTTATCCTTACTTTCAGTAATTATTTAGAACAAAAACTCCTTAACCAATTCCTGTTTTCTTATGCCAGAGCCCGATTATACACAGAAGATGACTGATGGCTTTTAGGTCCTCACATTGGTTCCCATTATGCCCAGTGACATCTTACAGAAGTCAAACACACTTTTTCATATTAAAAGCAATTCAAATGGGTTTTTCTGTACAGTAAGGCCAAGCTGCTGAAGCCACCTGTACTGATGCACATGGAATGCCAAAAAATGAGCAAATGTTGCAAGAGACCAACATGACAGCACAATATCATCACAGAATTGATGGAGAGCATTAAGTGTCTAAGCTGGGTTTTGACTTGACTTTAAAGCACCTCATACACTTCAAATAAAGACATTTATCTGGGATAAAGAAGATACCTTAGTAAAAAGTTTAACTGGATCGTATCCAGTTGATTTAGCCCACTCCTTAGTTGAAACACGTTTAATCTCACCATCTTCATTGGATGCTAGTGCTCTGGCTTCTGCTTCTGCTGGCTCCCCTATTAATGAAGTGATAAGCAATATTTTAATTAAAAATAATTAAAAAAAAAAAAAAGAAAAGTCCATCCAAATATTTCCCAAGTCAATAACCAAAGTTATGCAGGAACCATAAATTGGCTTTAGTGCACCCAACAAAAGCTGAATTAGACAGTGTGCCTGCTCCTGTTTGCCTCTGCAACTCACTGATTTAACTTGATGTCACCCAATTCCTTCGTTGGCAGAAACAAGGAAAAATTGTTTCCTATTAATTTTCTCCACATAGTGTTGGGATTTCATAAATATCTAAACACCCCCTTTTAGGAGTCTTTTCCTAGCCCAAGAGTCTTAGCTTGGTTAGGACTTCAGAAAAAAAACCAAAAGTCAGCTTCCTATCTCTGGTTATTCTTTTACAAAACAATTCCATACACAGATGCTAATAATTACTTTCTTTCCCAGTCACATCCAACAATTGCCATCATGATCTCTAATAAGCAGCAGGTTGATGTTTTCACAAAACTATCTATTAACATCTTGACTGAATGAGAAAAATCAACTCAGAGACCATCACTTTAGATGTAAATTTGTGAATGCTTCCCCCTTTCACCAGTGCTTTATTTGCATTATTTCATATTTACCTGCTTCATGTCTCGTTGCTCAGTCATACTGTATTGTGAACCTTTCTACTACTTTTTGCAGTTACTCCTCATCTTTATTATTCTGGGTGACTTTGCTTAATCATTGATGCTGAACTGCACACATCTCCCTTGAGACACTCCTCTGATCACCATTTATCTCTAGCATTCAAGCAGTTCAGGATCTTCACCCTTTTTTCTCCCCTTGGGTGCCTATATCCCTCAGGTTCCTCATAACCTGAGTTTTTGAGTCTGGTCCCTGCACATTCAGAATGGTTAAACCAAACAGATCTGCTCCTCCCCAGGTTTATTGGTTTCTGCTCCTCCTCTGCTGGTCCCTTCAAATGACCCCCAGAGCCGTGCAAGGTACGACTTCCCTTTACAAAGGTTGCATTGACTCTTCCCTGACTGTCCTGGCTTTGGCTGGGATAGAGTTAATTTTCTTTCTAGTAGCTGGTCCAGTGCTGTGTTTTGGATTCAAGTAATAATGTTGATCACAGGCTGCTTCAGTTGTTGCCAGGAGGTTACTCTGAGTCAAGGACTTTCCAGTTTCCCACGCTCTGCCAGGGAGCAGGAGCACAAGAAGCTGGGAGGCAGCAGGGCCAGGACAGCTGAGCTGAACTGGTCACAGGGATATTCCAGAGCTCAGCACAAACTGGGGGAGGTGGCTGTGAGGGGCTGGGCACTGGCTGGGCACTCACCAGTCAGCGGGTGCTGAGCAGCTGCATCACTGGTTTGTCTCCAGTTTTATTTCCCCCTCACTCTCTTCATTCCAATTATTACTATCATTGGTATTAGTATTACATCTTTTTTGTTTCCATTGTTAAACTGTTCTTGTCTCAGGCTGTGAGTTTTCCTTTTTGTGTGGTTCTCCTCCCCTGGGCAGGGGCAGTGAGTGAGGGCTGCAGGGTGGGAGCTGCCAGCTGGGCACTCACACCCCTTGTGTGACCACGGCAGCACCACTGCAGACACGAGGCTGCCATCACACCTCCTGGAGCTGCCCTGCTGTCTCTGCTGAAATAAGTGGCATTGTGTCTGCTACCTTTCAAGTCCTCCAGCAGCCACTGTTATCAGTTATTTTATATGCCACTCTTTTTAAGACTCACCTATTTTGTTCTGCACTTCCTATAGGAACAACCTGTCCAGTGATCCCTATCTGATGTTCAAAGAATTTGAAGAGTCAGAGGATCCTCTAAGCTCCCCCTCCAAAAGTCCATTTATCTATCAAAGGATCCGAAAGAAGCAATCAACAATGATGCTTATCCACCTCACAGCAACTATGATTACTGTCCTTACAGAAAAATACTGAACAGCTACAAAAACATCACTCAAAATGGGCATATTCTTCACGTAGATTAACGCTGAAGTGTTGAAGGCTAGAAGAGTTCAAACAATCCCTGTAATTCCTTGCGATCCCTCAGCTAAGAATGGAAAAAGCAGTGACTACAAATATCACTCAGTCCTCTGTTCAGAAGAAAAGCTCTCCAGATGCAGGGAAGGAAAGGCTCCATCACTTTCAAATATGTAAGGGAAAAAAGGCCACCCTGCAAAGATCGGTGATATTTCATTTGCACTTCAAGCTCACTTTTCACTTTAAGTTTCTGGGCACATAGGGAAAGCCATCTGCTGCAGAGGGAGCAGGAGACTCCAAACATACACAAACCTATTATCTCTTTCATATCTTACACCTGGATGTGGAACTGGAACTTTAGGAGTAGTGAGTGCATTGTGTTCCTCACAGCTGCTCTCTCTGAGCACAGTGACCCACTGCACACCCTGTTCTGAAGGGACCATTCAATAATGTTTCAGGCTGCCCACAAGGGCTGCAGTTCTGACAGGTGAAGCTACTAAACTATTGTCACTTCGAAGAGTATTTTTTACACATTCCTCATGAAAAAAATCTCTGGTAGGCACCACGGATTGACTTACCTAACACACACTGAAATTGCTTCAAACATCTAATAAGAGGCAAAAGGAGAGAAGTGAATTATGCACAGTGTAGACCACAGTCTGTAAGGGAGACTACAGCTAACACTCCCCAAACTCTTGTTGTCCAAGGGTACAGGAAAGAGAATCCTCTTAAAAGAAAATGGAGCTGAACTCTAACCTGAAGAAATGTAGAGAAACAAGTCCTAATCTCTGAAATAGAACATTTCAGTAAGGGGGTAAGATACCAGCTTATATCACACTCACAGGCAGCTTCAGGGTCAGCTCTGTCAGGGGAGACTTCTTGATCAGCATCTTCTTCTCCAAACAACTGGCTATAGAATATTAAGAACAACAACACAACACTAGAATTTCAGCACACTGGTTAAAGACTGAAGTATTTGCTAATGAATATATATCCACTTGAGGATTCTTGCTGTCAGACTGCCGCTTCATATATTGCTTTTTAAACTTTTGGGACTCATCACACGTGCACTTAACACTGACAACACAAAGTGCTCAATACAAAATTGAATTTAGTAAAAGAGTTCACTCAATAATTCACCCAGTTTTATATTTAGACTGCAGTACTGAAGGCATTTTTAGAACACATCCAAGATTCCAACAAACTTTACACTTGTTAGTACATGCACTAAACTGAAAAATGTGCTCAACTCCACACAAAGATGAAAAATAAAGTAACCTCAACCTACACTGCTGTGCCAAACTACTCTGCCATTACTTTTTGTGATATTAAAACAAGATCTAATTGACCTTCCATCTTTATATTAAAAGAAAAAAATTAACCACCCCAAAACCCAGGTCAAGGAACTGGAGGTTTACACTATAATTTAAATTTAAAGTTTATAATTTAAAATTAATCTAAAATCCATTACAATTTATTTTTAAAAAGTGTGTCCATTTTATGTCTCTGTCTGTAGGTTTAGAAACCAGAAGAATGAACCACAGTACCTATTTTCTTCTTCTTCTTAAAAAAAATCACTTACTTGAACAAATACTTAGCCCACACAATGCAGTGGATGGGTTCTGAGGGCGTATTTCGGATTGTGCAGCCTGGAAAAGTCTTCTGAGTTGGTTTAGGCTGACATTCATAACATTCTGTCACTCCCTAGGGAAAAATGAAGTATTTACTTGTCACACTGAGCAGGCTGCCCATAGTGTAAGCTATTAACAGATGAACTGTAACTCTATCTCTAAACAGCCAACTCCCTGTTGTCCAAAATAGCCAGTGACAAGAGTAACACACGAGCTAACCTTTTTGATAACTGTTACTTGTCCAAGGTAGCCTGCAGTTCCACTCTCTATAAGAGGAATATCAGCAGCCAGACACATCCTGTTCACATGGTTACGGGCAGCTGCAAATCGAGAGTTTTTAAAGAAAAAAAGTGAATAATTAGGGGAAAAAAAAAAGTTTCACTTCTCTAAATTCAAACTAGTTTTCTATGCAAACATTGACCCTTAATCTGCCTTGTTTCATTACAGAGCACTACACCATTTTCACAAAGTCCATTTTCCCATTAAGACAAGATATATTTACATTATTAAACACAGCAACTCAACTGAATAAAGCTACATATGTACCCACAAAGCTACATGGGCACCCACAACACTCATCAGTTCCCAGAAAGCAGCAATGTAGCAGATCATGTTTATTTTCAAAGCACCTGCAGGAGCACTAAGTACCCTTCAAGTTGCCAGCAAAGCACAAAAGGCTCAGCCCAACTACAAGTGGGTTAAGAGGATACTTGTGACTGAACCTAAGAGAGGAACAGTTACAGTTGTGTTTCTAAGAACACCAACATCTCCCAGTATAAAGCACAGTGCAAACTTCACCTCTGTTATCCAGAGCATTCATAACCAAGGTGAACTGGCGGAAGAACTCAACGTTATAGTCAGGGCTGAGGGAGAGAAAAACAGCACTTGAAATGGCACAGCAAACTTGGGGCATTATCCACAACAGAAACTCTGCACATGCAAAGGCTGCACTCATGTCCATGTGATAAATTACATGTATTACAAATTTAGCTAGGCTTTAACTGCCCCATTTGTCTCCTGCCCCTTTTAAAGCTGGGTGACAGCCTGAATTTTATGCTGCTGGAAGGAAGCTACTGCAATTAGTACTAATTTGACCAATGAAACGGGCAGACAAGGAAAAGTGATTAAACTACTCTGACCTAATGAGTAAATTGGCTGAGCTGTGGTAACTGACCTTAAAAACCATCAGCTGTGGCTAAAACATGCACACTGTAATTACCACAGCTCATCAGACTGTGGATAATTCATTACACTGAGATAGCTCCATGGCTCTGACTGTGCCTCCAGGAGCCAAGACTGGGATTTGAAATCCTGACACTTCAGTGTCTTTACACTGCATTTCTCTGATTTAAAGAAGAAGGTGGAAAAGAAGGGACAGTAAAGAGGAAACAGCATTAACAGTTTTACTGTTTCAGGGGAAGGATGCAGTGAGTCAGTGTTTCTGGCTAAGTGTAACATCAGAGTTCAAACCTCTATGTTACAGAATATCCATTTTTAAGAGACTGGACAAATAGAAATTAAAACATGGGAAACAGCTAATGAAAATCTACATATTCTTGTACTCTATTCACTGATTGCAGCTCACAAAGACTACATTTTAACAGTTTGGGGCATATATAAACAACAGTTACCTACACACACACGAAAAGGACTTAATTTTTTTAATCGCAGACTCAACATTTACATTTCTTTTAATTTAATTATTGCTCAAGACATCAGGGCATTCTTACAGTGTGGACTCTCACATGGCAAATGTTGCTAATAAAATGAAAAACAGACACAAGCAAATGACTAAAGCTTACTACCAGAGCTTAAAACTCATGCAAAGTCCACACTGAGGTGTGTGGCAGGCTCACATTTACAGCTATTTCTCCTTACTGAAGAAGCTTTGTAAAATACCTTAAAGCACACCACTGTAGCATTTAAATAACACAGTACTTGCAAATCAAAACATGGAATTAGAGCTTAAAACCAAACATACTTCATGATGCTATCATGGTAAGCTATAATATTAGCTTCTGGACAAAACTGTAACACGCTTTCCTTGGCAACCTAGAAACAAAACAAAAAAAAAAGAAAACAAAAAAACACTTATTATTTCTTCCTTCCTTCTAAAGAGAGACTTGATACCAGTTGAGTATCGAGTAAGTTGGCTACCCTAAGAGATTTAAATACTTTTATAATGAAATGCTGTGGATAGCCATGATAACCAACCAACACTTACCTCTGCACAGCAGAGACTACACTGGGACATGTTTCTAACACTATCCATAAAATAATACTGAGCAAGAAGACTTGAGCTTTGACTTTTTCCTCACCTGTGATTTTGATCTTCCAACATGTTTCTTTTGAAACAGAAACTGCCTGTTGAGATTGCTGACATCAATAGTATCCAAATCAATCTACAAACAAACAAGAGAGGCATTTCACTTCCACAGAAACAGAAGGAACAAAATCATGAACAGAGTTTGAAGGAAAGGTGAGACCAAAATGCAGAAACTTTACAGCCCCCTTTTCAGGTGTCACATCTGCACCAGAGCAACTGGACAGGCACAAGTGATCACCTCAGTACCTGAACACTGCTCTGGGCTTCCCCAAGGTGCAGGAAAGGCTGCTCCAAACCAACCAGTTTACAAATGAACATGGCTTTGAGCAACTGAATCACTGAACCAAGGGCTGCATCACCATCTTACACACACTGCAGGGCACGAGTTTGACTGGCTGTCACAGGACTAACTGCCCAAGTGCATGTTAAAAAATAATGAAGTTTGCTT
>NW_020885076.1:293316-299223 GCF_003945725.1 Corapipo altera | reverse complement strand
TGCTCTGGGCGCCGCTGCTCTGGGCGCCGCCGGTGCGCGTCACCCGCCACGGCGTCCACTGGAACGGCAGCAACCCCAGGTACCGCCGGCCGCCCCCGCCGGCCCCGCCGCCTTTGTGCGCCCCGGGCCCCGCCGAGCCCCGGGCCCCGCCGAGCCCCCGGGCCCCGCGCCGCCGCCACGGGACGGGACGGGATGGGATGGGGCGGGAGGGGCGGCGGGCGGTGGGCTCCGGGGGGGCGGGGCTGCCCGGCCACCGGGCCACCGAGCGCCCCTGGGAGAGTTACCGAGACGGGGAGCACCTCCCGGTGGGAGCGAGGCGGGGAGCATCTCCCGGTGGTGCTGAGCCCCCAGGGCATCCCCGGCAGCATCGAGCCCCGGGGTGGTGCTGAGCAGGTGAGTGGCCCCGGTGGTACCGAGCTCCGGTGGTACCGAGCCCCTGGGCATCCCCACCGGCACCGAGCCCGCGGTGGTACCTGCCGGTGGTACCGAGCCCCGGTGGTACCGGGCCACTGGGCAGCCCTGGGCATTGCCGAGCTGGTGAGAACCCCTGGGGGTGCTGAGCCCTGAGGGGCACCGAGCCACTGGGCATCCCCGGTGGTACCAAACCCCGGGTGGTACAGAGCCACAGGGCACTCCAGTGTGCCACCGAGGCAGTGAGCACCCTGGGTGGTGCTGAGCCCCAGGCACTGCTGGTGGCACTGAGCCCTGGGTGGCATGGAGCAGGTGAGTCTCCTCTGGTGACGTTGAGTTCTGAGTGTTCCACGCCGGTGGGCAGCCCTGGTGGCACCAAGTTCCCGCTGGCACCAAGTTGGTGGGCACTCCTGGGGGCACCAAGCCCCCAGTGAGCATCCCAGTGGCACCAAGTCCCCAGTGGCACCGAGCTGGTGGGCACTCCTGGTGCTGCCAAGTCCCTAGTGATACCCAATTGTGCTGAGCCTGAGTGCACTTGGTGGCACTGAGCTCTGGGCATCCTCTGGTGGCATCAAGGTGGTGGGTGGCAGTGTCAGGGGTTCCCATGGTGGGTGTCCCCACTGCTGGGAGCCACCCCAGCCCCTACCCTGCCAGGGGTGCTGCCCGTGGGCTCTGCCATCACCGGTGGGCCGGGGTCTGGCCCTGTCCCTGCTCCCGGCCTCCTCCATTTTAGGTATTTCCCAGCTTCAGGGAGCAGGGGGAAGGGTCAGGATGCTGGGCTGGGATCCTGCAGGCTGTGCTCCCCCTTGCAGGTCCTGTGCCCTGGGCCTGCGGAACTGGGGCAGGTGGGCACGTGACGGGCAGGTCTGGGGGCACAGTTGCTGCCTTGCTCCCCCTCTGTGGATGGGAGAGGTGGGACCCCACCACCTGTGGGAAGTGGGGCTCCGTGTGCCCCTCAGCAGGGTCAGGCAGCCCTCGGCCCTGCCTGGGCCTGTCCCAGCCCGCGTTGCCCGTGGGATGTTCTGAGTCAGCGCGAGCCTGTGCCCCGTCCTGTCCTCGAGTAGCCCCCGGCCTCGGTGGGGGGCTCAGAGGCCCGGATTCCCCCCTTTCACCAGTGCTGCCATCCAAGTGATGAACGTTCTGGTCTCTGCCGGGACTCTGCGCCATCCACGAACACCGGCTGCACCGGGGTGGATGAAGGGGGTTGGGGTCTCCCTGACAGCCCCCCCTGCTCCATTACCTTCCCAGGACCAAGCGTGTGCAGTGCACGTGTGTGCACATGTGTGTGCACACGTGTGTGCCCGCGGAGCTGTCTGCTCCACCCCGGCCTGGCCGCACACGCTGTGAGCTCACTGCATCCTGCCCGTGCCTGAGCTGGGCCCCCTCCCCTGCCCTTCCTGCTGCCAGCGCCCCCCCCCCCCGTGCCCCCTGCCCCGGCCACCGCCTCCTGCCAGCGCCGAGCCGGTGCAGGAGCGTCCCGCCGCACGGCCCCCCACCGGGGTGTCATGTCCGATCAGCGGCGAGGCGGGTGCCTGGGGCGAGGGGCTTTGTGCCCGGGCAGCGTGGCTCTCCCCCCGCCTCCGGCCGCGGTGGCCGAGCCCATTCAGCTCCAGCGGCCTGCGGCTAATCCGAGCTGATGCCTGGCTGTGTGGCGCGGGCGGTGTCCGGTCTCTGTTTTGGGGGAAAGCCCAGCTCCCTGCTCCGCCGGGGCTGGGGGGCAGCGGGACACCCCTCCCGGCGAACCCCCCGGCTCGTCCCGCCCGGCAGGTTCCTGCGGGACGACTACTCCATCCAGGTGGCCATCAATGACTACCTGGACATCTACTGCCCGCACTACGAGGGGGCCGTGCCCGCCGGCCGGGCAGAGACCTTCACGCTCTTCATGGTGGACCGGGAGGGTTATCGCGGCTGCTACGAGACCCCCGGTGCCTTCAAGCGCTGGGAGTGCAACCGGCCCCGGGCGCCCTTCGGGCCCGTCCGCTTCTCCGAGAAGATCCAGCGCTTCACCCCCTTCTCGCTCGGCTTCGAGTTCCAGCCGGGGGAGACCTACTACTACATCTGTGAGTCCCCCCCCGGGTGCCGTGGGGGGCTGCACCGGGGTCACAGCACGTTGGGGCACTGGGTGCAGCCCCCCGGGGCCAGAGCATGTCAGGGGTCTTGGGTGCAGCCCCCCAGGGTCCCCATGGAAGTGGGTTTGGGGCACAAGGGAGGGTCAGGGTACACGCAGGATCTGGATCCCCCGCTGAGGTTGGGGGGAGCAGGGGGAGTCTGGATGACTCTGGGGTTGAGGTGCAGGGAGGTCTGGATGCCCCAAAGATGGGGGCATAAGGGGTTGGGGTGCAGGGGTGTACAGGGTGCCCTGGGATGTGGGGTTCTGGGGGATGTGGCATTCAGGGAGGTTCTGGATCCCCTGGGGTGAGGGGTTCATGAGAGGTGGGGTGCCCTGGGTGAGGGCATGAGGGGGTCAGGGCTCAGGGGGTTTCTGGATGCTCCCAGGGTGCAGGGGGTGTCTAGGTGGGGGCATGAGGGCATTGGGTTGCAGGAGGGTTCTGGATGCCCTGGGTGGGGACATGAGAGGGTCAGGGCGCCCCAGGTTTGGAGTGTAGGGTGGGGTCTGGATGCCCTGGGGTGGAGGATGCATGGGAAAAGCAGGGTACAGGAGGTATCTGGATTCCCCAGGGTCGGGGTGCACGAGGGGGTTGGGGGTGTATGAGGGGGATTTGGATGCCCTGAATTCTGGGTGCAGGGGGTGTCTGGATGTCCCCGGGGTGGGGGCACAAGGGGCTCAGGGTGTACATAGTGGGAGGTTGGGATGCCCCTGGCTTCAGGGCACCTGAGGTGGGGAGGTCTGTATGCCCCAGGTTTGGGGTGTGGGATGCCTTGGGGTGGGGGGTGCATAGGAAGATGGGCTGCTGGAGGTGTCTGGATGCCCCGGGGTGGAGGCACGATGGGGTCAGAGTGCACATAGTGAGGTCGAGGCGCCCCCGGGTTCGGGGTTTCTGGATGCCCCGGGTTGGGGGCACAAGGAGGTCGGGGGGGCCCTGAGGTTGGGGGGGGGGGGGGGGGGGGGGGGGGGGGGGGGGGCTGGGTGTCCCTGGGTTCGGGGTGTGTGAGGAGGGGGTCTTTATGCTGCGGGTTCAGGGTACCCGGCGTGGGGGGTTCTGGATACCCACGGGTTCGGGATGCAGGGTGGGGTCTGGATGCTGCTGGGTGGGGGCACCCGGGGGGTGCCGTTCCCTCAATGCGCCGGGAGGGGGCGCCCCAGGCCCGCGCTGACCCGCCGTCGGGGGGTCCCGTCGGGCCGGGGGGGCCGTGCCGGTGGGTCCCCGCTGATCCCCCCACCCTGCCCAGCCGTCCCCAGCCCCGAGAGCGCCGGGCGCTGCCTGAAGCTGCGCGTCACCGTCTGCTGCCGAGGCACCAGTGAGTCGGGCTGGGGGGGACTGTGCTCCAAAAACCTGGGGGCTCCCTCGCCCCCGGGGCAGCCCGGTCCCCGCGGGGGGGGGTACCGGCGCCTCGGGGGTGATGCCACGGAGCCCAGGGGAGCCACTCCCTGACACTGGTGGGGTTTGTTTCAGCACCGGAGCCGGTGACAGAGGTGCCCAATTCGCAGCCCCACGGGCGTGGGGGGCCCGAGGGTGAGTACAGAGGGGCCAAGGGACGGTGGGGGCCCGGGGACCGGCTCACCCTGACCACTGCTCCTGCCCTGGCAGACGCTGTGCCTGCGCGGGGCACCGCGGTCCCACCGCAGCCCTGCACGCCGTGCCTGGCACTCGTGCTCCTGGCCCTGCTCCGGATCTGACCCCGGCACTGCCCGTGGTGGGGGGATGGGCTCCTCTGCCCCGGCGCCGCTTCCAGACTCTTCCTCACCGCCAACCCCCTCGAGCCCATGGGGCAGCCCCGGGCCACGACCCACCTGCCGGACCTCCACAAAGCCGAGCCGGGGCCGGGAGCTCCAGGCTGGAAGGTGAGGGGGGAGCAGGGAGGCTCTGGGGTGGTGGGTGGGTACCCAGTTGCTGCACTGCAGCGTCCCTTGATGGGGATCTCTCCCTCCCAGGGCTGTCACTTGCCACCGGCATCGCCGCACGCCGAGATTGCCACGGGTCAGCACCGCCGGACACCGGGATCGCCGCACACCGGCATCGCCCCCACGGCATCACCCCGGCACTGGGCTCCCCTCAGCAAATGCCTCCTCTGCCCCACGGCCGTCACCTCATCTTGTGCCTTCCCCCATGGACCCCCCGCCCCAGGGGGCCCAGGGACCCCCCAGGCCCTGGAGCGGGGCAGCAGCTCCGATGGCAGCGTCGGCCACTGCCGTGTCCTCCTCCTCCTCTGGTGAGGACACACCGATCTGTCTTCTGGGAAGACGCCTTCCTCCGTGCCCTCAGTTTGGTTTTAACCCCTGGTAGTGACTGAGCAATACAGTGTTTGCAAGATCGCTGTGCCCTGGGTGTGCGGCCCCCCCACCGTCCCCCCTGCCCGTGCCCCTGCCCCTGCAGAGGTGCCGGAGTGGCCGCTCCAGGGGGTCCCTGCCCCTCTCTCCCTCCACGGCCTTTAAGGCCGAGGGTTTAATTGCAGTGGTTTGATATTGAGTCATCAGCTCATGCCACCGGAGACCTTTAATTACAGGCAAGCTGCTGGTAATTAGCACCTGGAGGTGGGATGAGCATCAGGACAGAGGGTCAGGGGCAGCAGGGTTGGGGGTCACTCACCCAAAACCCCCAGCTGGGCACCCTGGTCCCACTTGCTGCCCTTGGATGGGGTTGGGGTGTCCAGAGGGCAGCCATTCTCCATCCATCTGTCTGTCTGCTACACACCCTGTGAGATGCACTCCCAAAATGGGGGCCCTGGGGGGTTTTCCTCTTCCCCAGTGGGCACCCAGGCTGCTGCAGGGGCCGATCCCAGGGCACAACCAGATCGCTGCCAGGGTCATGGCTCCGGTGCAGCCACACACCCCAGGCTCACCCACCAACACGAGAGTCCTTTGAGGCTCCTACTCCCCCATCCCGTGAGTGCAGCCCCCCACTGCCCTCCCAGGGGGCCCAGATGTGGCCCAGCTGCCCCCAGGGCCGCCCGCAGCAGGGTCCCCCAGCCCCTCTCCACGCAGGCGTTGCCTGCCGCCTGCCGCAGTGGTGCCGGGCACGTCAGACAGGTTTTATGGCTTCTGGGAGAAAGAAGCTGCTTGGCAAGAGAGGCTGAGCGAAAGCATCGACCGCGCCGCTCCCCTCCCCCCCCCCGCTGCTGCCTGCCCTTCCCCCGCCACACCCTGCACCCCATCCCAGCCTGCACCCATCCTGCATCCTATCCTGCACCCCACCCTGTGCCCCATCCCACCTTGTACCCCATCTGGCACCCTATCCTGTACCCCAGCCTGTACCCCATCCCAGCCTGCACCTCACCCTGCGCCGCATCCCAGCCTCCACCCCATCCCAACCTGCACCCATCCTATGTTCTATCCTGCACCCCAGCTTCACCCCATCCCAACCTGCACCCATCCTG
>NW_020885076.1:284606-293306 GCF_003945725.1 Corapipo altera | reverse complement strand
AACCTGCACCCATCCTGTGTCCTATCCTGCACCCCAGCTTCACCCCATCCAGCGCCCCATCTCAACCTATACCCCAACCTGCACCCCAGCCTGTACCCCATCCCATCCCCCATCCTTCACCCCAACCCCACACCCTCAACCCCACAGGACAGGGGCACTCTGTCCCCTTGGGAGACAGAGGCTGCCTAGTGCAGGGAGAACATGTCCTGGGAAACCCCACCCCGGGGGAGTGTGAAACCATCTGGGGGGCATCCGACCCAAGAGACCCCCACGCGGGATGCTCAGGGACCCACCTGTGGGACTCCCATGCAGGGATTCTAAGGGGCTGTGCCCTGTGGGACCCCCGTGCACAGATTCCAGGGGGCAACCATGCCTTGTGGCATCCCTGTGTGGGGGATGCTGGGTGGGGGAATCCTCCCAAAAGACCCCCCTTTAAAGATGCTGAGGGGGCAACTGGGGGTTGTGCCCTGTGGGGTCCCCACGCAGCGATTCTAGGACCCCGTGTTCCAGGGGACAGCCATACCCTGTGGGATTCCCATGCAGGTATTCCAGAGGGGGCTGCCACTGCACCGCCCCTTCCCCAGCCCCCCGGATATTCCCCGGGCCGAGGAGGTCCCTCTTGGGCCCCCGGGGGTGGATGCTGGGTCCGGGCTCAGCGGGGTCCTGTCCTTGAGCCGGCGTTGTTTGGTATGCGGGAGCCACCGCCGGCTTCAAATCCCATCGACTTCCAATGAGCAATGCCATCAATAACGGCTAATTGATGGCGCGGCCGCTCCAAATCAGATTCCCCGTCCCCTGAATCCAATTGATGGCTCCGCACCCCGCAGCCGCCGCGGCAGAAATTGAATCTATTCAAGGAATGGGCTCCATTAGCCCGTCCCTTCTGTCTCGCCATCCCCCCGCCTCGGGGCCCCCCCGTCCTCTCCCCCCAACCCCGTGCCACCCACGCCAGCCTGGGGTGCCACGGGGAGGAGGTGGGGGTGAGGATGCCGGGTGCCTCCGTGGGGCAGCCCCAGGTGGCTGGGAGTGAAACGCTCCGAAATTAGGAAGGAAAAATTTATCGCCTGGAATAGCAAGTGATGGGAAATGTTAATAGGCAGCGCTGAGATGGAGAGCGGGATAAAGAGCCGTGCCGTGCCAGAGGCTGGGAGCCACGGCGGGCAGTGAGGTGGGGGCACGACACGACCATACCCACCCTATGCCTCGGCTCACCAGCGGGACAGGGACCCTGGGTGCATCGTGGCACCAGGAAGAGCCTGGGCATGGTCTCCCAGCCCCGTGGTGCTCTCCCAGCAGCTTCCACTCCTGGCACTGGGTCCCTTATCTGGCCATGCTGCCAGAGTCCCCCCAGCCAGCCACGCCGGGACAGGAGCCCCAGCATGCCCCCAACACCCCTCACCACCTGGGGTGAGGATGAGGTCAGGCACGACAGCCGCCCTGGGGCAACCCTAGGACACACGGGGGGGGGGACACGGGGTATGGTGTGTCCCCCCCAGAGGGCTGGAAGGGAGGAGCACGGCCCCCCAGGGCAGCGGGGCCCATCCCTGCCTGTCCCCTATGGGCGAAGGCTGCAGCGCCCACCCAAAGAGCTGCCGAGAGCATCCTGGAGATGGGAAATGGCTCCGTGTCACCATGGAAACTGGGCCACCGGCTCGCCATGCCGAGGGGACACGTGTGCTGAGGGGGGTCGCGTGCCGAGCCCCGAGGAGCAGGGCACAGGGTGCACAGGGCATCAGGCACAATGCACTGGATGCCAGGCACTGGCCACGGGCTCCTCCGGACCCTGGGGCCACACCACAGAGCCCATCACCCACCCCGGGCCAGCTCCCTCATCACCCAGTGGTCACAAGCACTCAGAGGGATGTCACCCCTTCGTGATGCCACCCTGGTGTGATGCCAGCCCAGCGTGATGCCACCCCAGCTGGGCAGCTCCGTGGTACCACCATGGTGGTGCTGAGCGCAGGGCACGGGCGGGCAGGGGCGGCTGTTCCCCCGAGCAGCCGCCTGATGATGCGCATCGTCAAGGTTATAATTTAGCAAAACACTCAGCAGGGGTTTGGAGGGAGCCGGCCCGCACCGGCTAATTAACCGGAGCCGCACGCACCGAGCCTGCTCCTGCCATAGCAATGAGGGCGCGGGGTTGGCGCAGGGGGCTGGCGCCAGCGCAGGGGTTGTCACATCCCACCCGTGTCCCATGGGATGGGGTGAGCGGCCGTGGCTCCACTGGCCAGTCCAGCTGCCGGGTGGGAACAGCGGGCACCGACGTGTCTGCTCCGGGGGCCAGGGGGGCGGTTGGTGTGGCAGGGAGGGTCACTGGGGCATGGGGACATGGGCACGGGCAACACTGCCTGCACCATCACCGTTCTGGGCTGGGATGTCTGTCTGTCTGTCCCTGACTGTGTCTGTCTGCCCATGCCCTTGTGCGTGCTGGAGTGCCCCCCTCCTCCAGCCCGATGTAATCCTGATGGACAATAATCCAGCTGTGCTGGAACATGGATGGGCAGGAGCTGCCCTTGCTGCCAGCACTGCCTGGACCTGCTGCATACTGAGGGCCTGTGGGGTCTCCGTGATGGGACCCTCTCTGGATCCCCATGGAGGACGACTGGGACCTCAGTGGGTGGGTGCAAATGCCTTGGTGTCACCACCCCAGCACTGCCCCCCCTCCCCATGGCAGCCAGACAGGGAGGACAGGGGCTGGAGTGGGCTCCCAAGGGTGCCCAAGTGGGTGCTGCAGGGTCAACCACAGTGCTGGGTGCCAGGGTGTCACTGTGGCACCCAGCACAAGTGGCTCACACCTCCCTTAGTGCCATCCAGCCCCTCTGGGCACGTGTCCACTGGGAGGATGCTGGGGAGATGCAGAGGTTGGAGCCCTGGCACATCTCAGGCCCCACTCACCATGTCCATTGATCTGCCCTGCGATCCTTTGATCCTCAGGCCGCTAACGAGCTTCCCTGGCAAAGTTACCTCGTTAGCTGTGCCAGATCCCGGTGCTGCCTGGCCAGTGTCTGGCTCTGCCAGGCATAGGCCTGGCGTGCCCTGCTCTACCACGGCCAGTCCCCTGGATCCCTGCAATCCCAGCCTGGGCACAGGGACAGGATGGGCAGGTCCCAGCAGCTGGCAGGAGGATGGTGTGGCCGGCCCGTGGCCAGAGGCAAACGCAGCACAGGCAGATCAATGCACTGAATTATTGAGCAAAGGAGCACAAAGTGGCTGCGACAGCAACACCCTGCGTGGGTGGCATGGGGGCCACACTCACACCCAGGCATGGGACCCCTACCCAGCCCAGATGGAGTGACTGGCACCCACTGCCAGGCTGCAGCAATGCTGCACCTCCCAGGGTCCTCTGCCACCCCCTTGGGTGGTGGGTGCCAGTGGCACGGGGCACCTCACTCCCTCCAGCACCTCTTGGTGCTCTCCTGGCTGTCCCTGATGGTGCCACCAGCGCCACCTTCTCTGTGCCCTGCCCAGCACCCTGCTCCCAGCAGGGCAGCATCACCCGGCCGGCAGCACAGGGCTGGGGCAGCCGCAGCTGGCAGAGGGACCCCCCGTTCTCATGGTGGTCCCTACACCCCTGGCCCCTCTCCCGAGCCTTTTCCGAGCGATGCATTATTGAAGCCCCCCCGTGCCGTCGCTCACGGCCGCCGTGACGGCAGGCGCTGCATCAGACCTGATGAATATTTCAGGCCCTGAATCTCCTGCGCCTGCACGCTTAGCCCCGGCCCCCCGCTGCCCCCCTCAATTTATTAGCTCATTTTATTCTCTGCTCTTCTGCCTGGCACCAAGGGCACAGCGTGGCAGGGGCACTGTGTCTCCTGGCCCCTCTCCCTGGGGGGGGGTGTCACCCACCTCCACAGCTCCTGCCCAGGATGGGATGGGGAGGGGCTGTCCCCGAGGGGCAGGTGGGTGATCCTGGGGCTGGTGGCCCGTTGCTGGTGCAGAGCTGGACTATCCCCACACTGCCAAGCTGTGGGTTCCTAGGATGGCTCCTGTGTTCCCTGGTACTCCCGTGCCCATCCCCATCCCTCTTTTTGCCCTGAGGGGCTGCAGTTCCCCTGGCACCATTGCCTGACGGGTCAGGGCAGGAGCATGGGGAAAACCCGAGGCAGAGCATGGTGTGGACCTGCCCCCATCACCCCCAGCCTGGCACCCCCTGCTTCACTCCCACCTCTGCCAGTGCTCCCAGATGCCGATTGTGCTGTGATCTACGTATGGTGGGAGCAGGGTATCAAGGCTGCCTGTCACCCCTTCATTGGAATAATGTCACTTAGGCACCCCCAGACACCTTGCAGGGGATGCCGAGGTGTCACAGCCAGGAAGAGCAAAGCATTGTGCTCCAGGGCCAGTGGGGAGCCAAGTGCTGGGGCTGGCAACCACAGACCCATCTCAGTGTCCTTGTCCCTTCCCCAGGGAGCTGTAACTGCTATGCTGCAGCAGGGCCACGTGTCAGGCCCCTGCCGTGCTCACCCTGCCCACGCCACACGGCTCCCACCCGGCACGGCCCTCACGCCCTCTGGCACATCCGTGCCGTGGCCATGTCGGAGCAGGAGGGGCTGGGAGTGAGGTGGGGCTGCCACCAGTGGTGATATTGGAGTGATCTTGAGGCCGGGAGGGAGGTTTGCCATGCGGGAAGCGAGGAAAGAAGCCGTCTGAGTCACCCACTGCCGGCTGCTGACTCAGGCGCTTCCTGCCAGGTAGTCCCGGCTGGCGTGTGGGCTGCTGGGACATGGGATGTGGCACAGGGGACAGCCGGGCACTACCCGGCACTCCAGCCCAGCACCCACCGTGCTGCAGGGTGGGCTGAACTGAGAGCATGTGCATAGTGACCTGTTCCTACCTGGGACCACCCGCGTGCCGGGGCAGCGTCAGGACCACGGCTGCCAGCCCTGGGGGCCGTGAGAAGCTGGTCACTGGCACCTCCCACCCAGCACCTCTGGGTGCCACACACCCAGGGCGGGTGAGATTTGGCACGGCAGGGCCTGCTGGAGCCAGGGTTCCGACAAGCAGGCGCCCGGCGCCCAGGGCAGGAACCCTGCAGCTTCCTCCCGACGGGCAGCGGGAGCAGCCTCAGTGCCAGGGCTGGGAACCACGAGCAGACTCATCCAGCGGCTCCATGAGGAAGCTGATTTCCTCCTGCAGCCCCAGCACCTCTTCCCGCTCGCGGGTGGCCAGAGCTCAGCACCATCCACTCCAATCCTGCACTGTCCAGCTCCACATCAATTAGCTCCGTCCACTGAGATGTTAATTAATGAATTGCCCCCATGTCCCTCTGCACAGCGGGGCTCACCTCCGACCCACCCTGGCATGAGGCCGCTCTGCCTGGACCTGTGGCTCACCAGGGAGGTGGCCTGGTGGCCCGTGGCACTGCCATCCATCTTCACTATCCCTGTGCCCATGCTGCCAGGACTCTGAGCTCAGCCCCAGGATGTCCCACAGGATACCTCCAGGGCTGGGGGTCCCTCCTCTCCCCGGGAAATAGGAGGGCTCAGACGCTTACCCGGTGCTCATCAAGGCGCTGAGGCAGCGCAACCATCCGTGAGGCTTCATTCAAATTTAACGACCAACACGGGATATAAAAGGGAAGGGGCAGCGAGGAGGGTCTGGGAGCCAGAGGGCACACACAGTGAGCTGAGCATTCCCCAGGCATCCCAGCCTGGCAGGACGGCCCCGTGCCCAAACACCAGCGTGGGGCTGCGAGGGGCTGCCCTAAGTGCTGCCAGGAGGAGCTGGCAGGAGCCAGGACAGCTCATCACCACATGGACGTGCCAGCACTGCCTGCTCCCCAACCCAGGCCATCCGCCCTGCCTACCACTGGCATGTTCTTGCCGTGTCTGGCTGGACACGTGCCGGCACCTGGCTCCCGCGGGCGGGTCGGGAGCCCTGAGCTCAGCGCGTTGGGGCCTGGTAGGTGTGGCTGGTGAATATTTCATGCCCGCGTTCACCGAGCCCTTTCTTGGTTACACTCCTGCCTCCTCCCCGCACTCTCGCCATGTTTATTTATTTAATGAATTATTTATCTGCTCCCCCTCTCGCTCGGCTGGGCGCTGCCCCCCCCGCTCCCCCAGCCCAGCTCCCAGCCCAGCGATGATTTATTGAATGCTGGCTCTGCTCTGCGGTTGCGACGTGCTGTCACAGGAAGCTGTGGTTAAATATTAACCGAGGCGGGCAAAGCGGGTCCCCTGCCCTGCCGGGCACACACAGCAGCAGGACCCTGTGCCCACCCTGCTCTGGGCACGGCAACCCCCTGATGCCCGCGGATGGAGGGTGGGAGGCTTTGTTCCAGTCCTCATGGCTTTGAGGACAAAAAAGCTGCTGGTCCTCAGCGTGATGGGCACAGGGTGGAGCAGACAGAGGGGTATGGGAATGGGGGAGAACCAGGGCTGCTCCTGGAGAGCTTGAGGCCTTTTGTGTCCTCTGGAGAGCGAAGCCACCTGACTGTGTCCCCCAGCCATCCCACCACAAACACCATATCCCGCTGTGGCAAAACCCCCTTTGTGTGCCGGGCTCTGTCCCCATGCCCTGGAGGTGACACCTGGTGGGTGCTGGCAAGTGGTCACACACCGTGATGTGCCAGGGCTGTAATCTGCCACCCCGAGTCCCTCCATCCCTGCCAGAGTACTCAGTGCATCTGCCGTGGCCCCCCAAATCAGGGTCCGTGTGGGGAGGGGGGACCCCCGTGGTGAGCACGGCGCCGTGCGGGTACTGGCGGCGGTGTGCGCGTTGCCAGGAGCGGGAGGGGGGGGCCGGGGGGGGGTTTCCATGTGGAGGTGGGTGTTGCCATGGGTTTGCCGAGCCGAGGCGTTTCCATGGTGGCAGAGCAGTGCTGCAGGTCCTCCCAGAGGTGCGCGGCACCCCGGCATGCCACCGCTGCTGCTGCTGCCACGGCACCCTCGTACCTGGATGCCCCAGCCCCTGCCACCCCCCCCCCGCCCCCCCCCCCCCCCCCTCTTCTCACCCCCGGGCAGGCAGAGCCCTTTTCCACGTGTTGTGTTTTCTTCACTTCACTTCTCCAGATGAATAATTAAAGAGGCTTTTTTGGTCCTCCGGGCCCTTCCGCCGGCCCCCTCCCCCTTCCCGGCACGGCTTCGGCGGGGCCTTGGGCCGTGGGATGGGGACTGGGGACTGGAGCATCACGGCACTGGGTCCCCCACTGAGCCCCAGCCATCATCATCCTCATTTCCCTCCACGGGCTGAGACAGCATCTGCATGGCCAAAGGATTTTTGGGGAGCCTGAAAGGAGGGGTGTGGCTCTGCTTCCACACTGAGCTCCCCCCACGGCTGTGGGGAGCCAGGAGATCCCCCAAGACTCGGCACATGGTGTCACCTGCCCAGGCCTGGGAGCTGCCCTGCCTGGTGGGGACGTGGGGACACGGCTGTTCGGCACCGCACCGCCCTGGCCACGCTCCCCACGCCAGCGAGGTGGCTCCTGGCAGGAGCAGCCCGGGCAGGCTCAGCAAGCCCAGCCGCGGTTTCGGGAGCCTCCTGGTTTCATTCACAAGCTCCTCAGGCTGCCAAAGCTCCAGGTGATGCTGGCACCGCTGGGGCAGAGGCGGCCGGGTCGGTGCCGGTGACGTGCGCGTGCCCGGCGCGGCCCCGCGTGGGAGCCGGCGGTGAGCTGCGTGTGCCCGCGCCGGCGCGAGCGCGCCCGTGTGTGCACACGTGTGCCAAGGCGCGGATCACCTGGCACACGGCTCTGCCGGGCGGTGCCGCACGGCAGTTGCTAAGGGATCTCCACGAGGACGGGCAGCGGGAGCTGGTGCTCAGCTCAATCTCTGCTTTACACATGGTCAGAAAGGATCGGTGCCCAGGGAGAACCCACAAGCCCCCTCATGACTCCCCCGGGGATGCCCACCCCATGGACCCTTGGGGTGTGGGGAGAGCGAGTGCCTGGCCCTGTGGGTGGACACTCGGTCTTATGCTGGCTCCTGAGGGAGGACAGGGCAGGAGACAGAGCCCGGCACTGTGTCTGTGTGTCTCGGCACCCAGGCTGCCCATGGGGACTGGGTGCCCACCCTCCTACCCCCTTTTACCTCCCCAGGGTGGCCAAACCCCTCTGTGAACATGTGTGACCCCCATGGCACTGAGAGCAGCAGCATGAGGATCCTCTGGGGTCCTGAGCCCCCACCCACAGCTCCCTCAGCCACATAGACTCACAAGGGCCAGTGACTTGAGGCCCAGTGCTCCCACCCAGGGAGACCCCAATGTGGGACCTGGCTCTGGTGCCCCCCCACCTCTGAGTGTCCCAGTCAGACCCCAGTGCCACCCGACCCAGATGGGACAGGCACTGGTGCCCCCACCCACAGGGGTCCTAGTGAAACCCCCACATTGGTGGTACCTGACCCCAGTGAGACCTGGCACGGGTGCTTCCCCACATGGGGGTTCTGGTGAGACCCCAGTGTCAGCAGGACTTGGCCCTGGTGCCATTGGCCCTGGTGCCACCGGCCCTGGTGCCACCACCTGTGCAGGTCCTGGTGAGACCCAGACCCAGTGCCCCCATCTAGGAGCATCTCAGTGAGACCCCAACAACATCAGTGGCATCTGATCCCAGTGGGACCTGGCACGGGTGCCCCCACCCACGGGGCTCCCAGTGAGACCCCCAATATCAGCAGGACCTGGCATGGGCGCCCCCACCCCGGGGGTCCCGGTGAGATTCCGGTAGCACCTGATCCCGGTGGGATCCACCCGGGTGTCTCCACCCGCGGG
>NW_020885076.1:271847-284206 GCF_003945725.1 Corapipo altera | reverse complement strand
TGCCGGTCTCCGCGCGGTGCCCTCGTGCGGGCGGGGCCGCCGGACCCCCGGTGCCGGTGCCCCCGGTGCCCCTCGTCCTGCCCGCGGGGGCGGGGGTCGCTCCGAGGGGAGGGCGGCAGCCGCCCGGCCGGTTCGTGTCCCCGTGGCCGCGCTGCCGGGCGGGGCTCGGCGGCTCCCGGTGCGGGCGCGGGTGGGTCGCGGGCACTAGGGGCAGAGACCCCCGGCGCCCCCCGACAGCGCTGACCCTCCGGGGGCATCGGGAAGCGTCCAGCTGCTCCCATGTATCAATCTCCCGATGCGCCGGGGAGGGCAGGGGTCTCGCTCCCACCTCCAGACGCGCTCCCCGCCTGTCTGGGTGCGGGAGCGGCACCGGCGGCGCGGTGGAGGCGGGGGGGCCCGACAGGTGCCCGCCGACCCCCACCACCTCGGACTGGCAGCATTGGCATCCTCGGGCCGGCGGCGGTGGCTCCCGGGGCTGCGGGGGCGGTGGGGGGTGCGAGCGGAGGGTGGGAACGGCTACCGGGAGGGCAGCGACCAGGGCTCGGTGGCCGTGGACACGCAGCCCCTCCCTCACACCCTGCGCCGGGGCTGCCCCTGCCCTTGCCCGCGCCGGGGGCTGCGTGGCACTCACACCTGAGAGCGGCTGTGTGATGGGGACGGTCTGGGCTGGACCCCCCCGAGGAGGGGGGGCTGCGTGCCCGTGGTGTGCCCGCAAACCCCTCCAGGGGGATCTGTGCCCGCTGCCATCTCCCACCTCCCCGTCCCTCACCAGTGCGAGCGCCCAGGGGTGTGGCAGGGACATGCGTCCAGCCAGAGCCTCCCCTTGGTGCCCGCTGGTGCGGGGGCTCCCCAGGTCTCCCCCCGCCCTGCACCCCTTTGTGCGGGGCGGGAGCAGCCCCGACAGCCCCCTCCCCTGCCATTGAGATTGTGTCGCCAGGCGGAAGCTCGGGCCCCATAAATCGTGCGTGTGTGCGACGTGCCGAGGCGCAGCACAATGGCGAGGTGCCGGGCTCGCCCCGTTGCGCTCGGCATCCCCCCGGCCCCTCTGCTCTGGCCAGACCCCCGGCACCCCCAGCGCCGTCCCCACACCACGACACTGCCGCGACATCGTCGGGTGGGACCCACCCACGCCCCCACCCTTGTCCTGCCACAACCCAATGTCCCCACCCTGTCACCGCCGTGACCCGCCGGTGCCCCGGCACCTCTCGAGGGATGGGGTGGAGGGGGTGCCATCACTGCCCCTGCCGTGCCACGCCGGGGGTGTTGCAGCCAGACACCCGCACCCATCGCGCACGCGTGTCTGGCGCGGCCGCGAGCGTCCAGCTCAGGGCACGGGCGGCGCGGTGGGGGCGGCTGCGGCAGAGCCGTGTCCCAGGGACTCCGGAGCTGATATTTATTGTTAGGCAGTGCGGCAGCTCGGACGCAATTACAGCCGCACGGCAAAGTGTCTGGATTAGATAAATTATGGGGGGAATTAGGCTCCCTGGGCCGCAGCCTGCAAATCCCAGCAACCCCGCTGCAAGCGGAGCCATAAACAAGCCCAGCACAGCCCTGTAGGGCTCTCCAGGGAGGAGGGGGGTGCCGGCTCCTTGGGGGCTGTGCCAGGCACCCCACAAATCTATTGCATCTCCCACCATGCCCCCACAGGTGGCCCTGTGGCCGCCATCGGCGGGAGGATGGGGTGAGAAGCAACCCATGGAGCCCATCGTGGTCCCAACAGTGCCTCAGGTAGCAGGGAGCTGGTGGCAGCTCAGCCCTCCCAGCCATGTGAGGGATGGCTGGGGGTGCCAGGGAGGGTCACCGAGCAGGCCAGGGCACCCCTCGTGCTGTGGGTTTGGGGTGTGTCTGCAAAGCCCTGGGGAGGTGTGAAGGTGGAACCAGTTGTTGGTCCAGCTGCACATTCCATCTGTCTGTCCCATCACCTCCTCTGGTGGCAGCCAGTGAGCCCCGGGGCTGTGGGATGACCCTTGGCTGTTCGCTGCCCTCCAATCCCAAGTCCTGCCAGGAACAGGCCCGACGGCGTGAGGCAAAGCTGCAGGGCAGTTGTATCCCACTCAGCACTGGCTTTTGAGGGGGGCTGTGACCCTGGAGTGCCCCACAGAGCGGGGCCAGGGGCTCCTGGGGTATCCCCAGCCGAACTGGGCTCTGGCATGCTGATGCTGGTGGATGCCACCTCCCTGCTGGGTGTCCCAGATGCTGTCCCTGTGCATGGGCACAGGCATGGCCAGCACCCCCTGCCACTGCTGCAGCCCCCAGGAGTCCCTCAGAGCAGGTTGGTGTGTGCCATGCTCTGCCACTGACTCCAGTGTGGGGACTGAGGGTGCTGGTACTGAGGGCACTGGGTGCTGTGGAGGGAACAGAGTGGGGGGATGCTGCAAGACAGGGAGTACACTGATGCCTGGCTGAGGTGGGTGGGTCAGAGCCCACCTGTGTGCAGGGAGGGCCCAGCACTGTGTGCTACCCCCAGCTCAAGCAGCCCCCCCAGCGCTGTCGCTGCCGCCACGCTCACCTCTTCAAGGTGGCTTTTATCTTGCTGAGGTTGTGTCGCAGGCAGTGAGGGCTGGAGTGGGCTCTGGAGAGGGCTAGAGTGGCATCTGGAGAGGGCTGGAGTGGGTTCTGGAGAGCCCCAGCACAGAGCAGTCTCTCTGGGGAGCATCTCACACAGGAGAGGAACCACATCCCTACTGAAGGGGTCTGGAGGGGGCCCAGGCTCCCCTGCAGCAGCCAGACCCCAATGCTGGGTCTGTGCGTGGATGGATCCCCCCATCACAACTGCTGGCACCCCCAGGGCTGGGGAGGGGGTCACCTGCAGCAGGAGGGACCCCCCTCCCCAGTGGGTCTGGGGGCATCTAGCAGAAGGTGCTGTGGGGTACAGGGCAGTTGTGCCCGAGCAGGGGCAGTTCCCTGCTTGGCTGCAGGGCCGGAGGAGGGGACTGTGGTGATGCCACTGGCTGTGGTGTCCCCAGGTCAGCTGAGGGGTGCTCGGCCACCCCCCACCCCATGGCCGTGCCCTCCAGGCTGGTCCCTGATGCACCCAGAGCCCCATGCCACCCACCCACGGGTGCCCAGCATGGTGCTGGCAGGAGTGGGTGCCCGGGGGCAGAGGGTGCCGTGCCCTGTGAGTCACGGTGCTGGGCGGCACCGAGCCCCAGCAGCATGGCCGGGGTTCCCATGGGAGAAGCGGTAGTGGTGTTGGGGTGCAACAGGGCCGGGGCCACCTGCTCCTGCCCGGGCCGGTAATTGAGTCACCGGTTGCAGATTGATGGTTTAATTAAAACCCAATTAGAAACCTCATTGATCTTGTTAGCAACATGGGAAGGTGCCGGCTTTAGCCGGGATTACAGGGATCGCGTGGCCGTCAATAGTGATGGGGGGGAGTGGGGGCACCTGTAGGGTGGTGCTGGAGTCCCGGAGTGCTTGCGGAGGGCTGTGCCCATCACCTCGGATGCCTGCTGGCACCCCAGCCCCTCTGCCTGGGGAGCATCCCCCTGTCCCCCCACCCCCCGTAGCCCCAATTCCCCACGCGGGGAGGAGGCCCCGGGGACACCGTGTGCCGGCGGTGCCCGCGCCTTGCGGCTGCGCCAGGCGAGGCCGGGGGGGCTGTGCCGTGGCTCGGTGCCACCCGCGTGCGTGGGCTGCGTCGCAGGCGCTGTCTGCCGAGCCAGCGCGCGTGTGCGTGGCCGTCTGGGCGCCGTGACTGTGCAGCGCTGGCTGCGTGGGGAGGGCTGGCACGGGGCGGGGGCTGCGCTGAGCCCCCCCGTCTCCCCGGGTGGCTGAGCCGTGGGTGCAGGCGGACGGTTGGTCTGTCTGTCTGTCCCTCTGTCCACCGTGGTGGACCGGCCAGGGCGGTCGGTGCGCCTTTGCCTCTCGCTGTGGCGCGGGGTGACAGGAAGGGGACTCGTAAATCAATGGCACTTTTTTGTTCCCCTGGTGATCGATGGGCCCCGGATGCGCCAAAAGGACGAAGCTGCTGGAGCCGAACAAAGGGCCTGGCTGTGCTGGGGGGTGTCCGGTGCCGGGGGCACCACACAATCCACACATGGGGGATGCCCCGCGTCGCCCCCCCGCTCATCCCCACTGGCACCACCAGCATGGGGTGCTGAGCCCCGCTCTGGCCCCACTGCCCACCAGGCTTCTCCCACACCCGTGGGGATGAGTCTGCAGTGTGGGGGTCCAGATGGGGGTCCAGTCCGCGCCGTGCCACCGCTGCCGGGGTGTGCTGCAGTGCACCAGGCGCTCCCCAGCAGTGCGGGAGCCAGCGCGCGGCACACAGCCCGGATTTATGGCAGCAGATGGGAGCGGAGCGGCCGCCCAGCTCACCGGTGGCTGCGGCGTGCCAGGTACCAGGGTCCCACTGGGGTCCCTCCGGTGCGGGACCGGTGGGCGCTGAGCCCAGGGCCGGTGATGCCAGGGGACATCCATCTGCCCAGCGTGACAGGCTGCTGGAAGGTACCACCGCCTCGCCGAGCCCTGCTCTACAAACGCAGTCGTGCAGAAGTGATGCTGCCCGTTCTCCTCCTGCACTTAACCCTTCGGGCACTGCTGGAGCCCACCGTGCCCCGCTGGCCATGCCGTGGCTGCCGGAGCCTGGGAGATCGAGGGTCCATCCTGACCCTGGGACGGGGCAGCCTGTGCCTGCTCTGGGGTGGGTGCCGGTGAGGAAAGAGGCTGAGTCCCTCTCTCGTGGTGTCTATTCCTGCCCTTCTACCCCAAACCAGGGCCCACAGTGCTTCAAACAGGTCTCGGGGTGCTTTGGCCATGGCACTGGGGAAGCTGCTGAGTTTAGGGGTATCCAGCTGCATGAGCTGCTGCTCTACAGTGACTGTGCAGGAGCCAAGCACGGCAGGGACACAGTGTTGTGACTGAAGCTGCTACCAGGGTCCCCTGGCTGTGCTTCAGGCTGTGGTGGCCCTGTGGCTGTCTCCTTGTGGGGCCATTCCCCAGCCCTCCCAGCACTTGATGATGCTCTGATGCCCTGGAGCTCCCGGCATGCCATGGCAGCTGGCGATGACTACCACGGGGCCCTCACCACACCACCTGGGGCCCCTGTACCCCACCATGGGTGCTGGTGTGTCCCAGCCCCAGGGGGAGACGTTAGTGCCTCGTTAGCGAAGCTGTTTATCAGGAGCCACTCTTCTTAATGAGCCGCTGCTTAATGAGCCCCAGCGTGGGGTCCCACGGGGGCTGTGCCTCAGCGCTGGGTGCCGCAGGGGAGTAGGGTGGGGGGTGTTACAGCTCCCCAGCACCGGGTTTCCCCTGGCACGGTGGGACACGGAGCCGTGTGTGACGCTTCCTCCGGTTCCTCGATCCCCTGGCACAGCCACAGCCCGGCCGCGGTGAGCCCCGGCTGCCGGTGCCCGCCCCGGTGTGGGGAGCAGGTATTGGGGTACGCCGGCGTCCCGGCCCCGCGTCCCGCGCGGAGTTAATTGCGATTTTCTCCTTGGGGCCATTTCTTTAATAACAGGCCTTCTTCTCCCCCCCCTGCCCCCCTTCCCACCACATCAAAGGGGGAAGATGAAAGGTCCCGGCGCCCGCTGAGCAAGGGTGGCTGCCTCAGCACCTTCCCGGCGGAGCAGTTGCCGGCGGGTGCCGGGCTGGGCTGCGGAATAGCGGCTGCGCAGCGAGGGAGGGGCCGCGTGGAGCTGCGCTCCCTGTCCCACGGCCGGAGAGCTCCACCATCAGACCCCCACCGTTGTCCCCCGGTGCCGGAGGCGGCGCTTCTTGGCCCACCCACCCCCTCTTTTGCTGCCCGACACCAGGTCCTCCCTTTGGTTCTGTCTCCGGCGCTCGGCTCCCGGGGTGCCGCGGGCGCCGGCGGTGCCGGGGCTCCCCAAACAGCGCCGGGGGCGATGGTGCAGGGTGGGGCGTCTGCACGTGCAGCCCTGCCCGCTGTCTGCCCGGCCCTGCAAGGGAGGGGTGGCGGGACCTTCCGTGGGCCAAGGGGAGCCCGAGTGGTGGGGGCTCGCAGCCTGGGGTTTGCCGTGAGAGGCGGGGAAAGGGCCGCGGTCCGGAGCGACGCGCCGCAAGCCGGAGCTGCGCGGGGCAGCTCGGCCGCGTGTGCCGGGGTGCTGCGGTCCATGTCCCGCGGGATTCGGGCTCGGGACCCCCCGAGGCAGCGCTGAGGCAGCGGCAAGCGCGTTCCAGTCAGGGTCGGGTGCTGTCGCGGCGGGCTCGGTGCCGAGCCAGCGCCGGGTGGTAATTAATTGGCAGGAGCAGCGGGTCAGCGCGGCGGCGAGGATTACCGAGGCCGGGATTTCCGTCGGGCGCGGATTAGGAGCCAGCGGAGCCTCTCCTGAGTGGATCTGAGGGGATTGCTGCTCCTAATCAATGCAAATGAGGCTCCCCCAGGGCCACCCTTTACGGCATTAACGAACTAACGGGATTAGCCAGAGCAGGGTGAGAAATCCTGGCTCCGAGCTGCTGCGCGTGCCAGGGCCGTGGTGGGCGGCTGCGGTGGGTCGGCTCTGGGCTGCTGGAGGCAGGGAATGCCAGGGAATGCCAGGGTTCCATGCATACCCAGCAGCTGCATGCCGCGGGGACCGCGCTGCCTGCAGGACCCCGATGCCCCTCTGGGTCTGTCTGTACATCGTGCTGTGTCTGTCTGCTCCTTGAGGCTGCTGGCACATTCCCAGCAGGACCTGGCAGTGCCGTCATGTGCTCTTGCACAGCCCACCCGTGCATGTGGCTTGACAACCGATCTTCTCCCACTCCAGTCCACTCGTGCCCCCGGGGATGTTGATTCTACTCCACAGGTCCGTGAGGTTGCACAGCCCCGCTGCGTCTGGGGCTCCACACAGAGGTTGAGCAGGGGGTGCTGCTGCTCCTGGAATCCCCACTCTGCAACTCGCTCCTTGTCCAGCCTCCGGGTCCCCATGGAGGAGGGGGATGGTGTCTGGGGAGGTGCAGGGTGTGTCTCTGACTCCCCCATCGCCTCCTTCCCTTGCAGCTTGCGGCGGGAGGGCTACACAGTGCAGGTGAACGTCAACGACTACCTGGACATCTACTGCCCACACTACAACGCCTCGGTGCCCGAGCACCGGCTGGAGCAGTACGTGCTGTACATGGTGAACGCGGAGGGGTATCGCACCTGCAACACCAGCCAGGGCTTCAAGCGCTGGGAGTGCAACCGGCCCCACGCGCCCCACAGCCCCATCAAGTTCTCGGAGAAGTTCCAGCGCTACAGCGCCTTCTCACTGGGCTACGAGTTCCGCGCGGGGCAGGAGTACTACTACATCTGTACGTGGGGGCACCGGGGCGGGACCCCTCCAGCCCCAGCTGGGTCACCCCATATCCCTCCCCGGGTGGTCCCCACACACTGTTGGGCCCCTCTGCACCCCCAGCAAGGACGACCCCCACAACTGGGGTCCCCCTGCACCTCCCACAGCTGGGCAGCTGTGCCCCCCTCCACAAGGGTGGGCACCTGGAGCTTTGGGATGGGGGTCTGGGAGGGGTTGATGGTGTGTGGGGGGGTGCATGATGTGTGGGAGAGATGGGAGCACGGGGAAAGATGGGGGACAGCATGGGTGTGTGGGTGAAGGTGCTGGTGCAGGATGGGGGTGCTGGGGGGTGATGGTGTAGGATGGAGGATGCAGGATTGGGGTAATAGTGCCAGACTGGGGTGCTGGTACGGGCTGTTGGCACAGGATTAGGGTGCTGGTGCAGGCGCGGGATTTGGGGTGCTGCTGCATTCCCCCAGCCCAGAGCACACCCCTGGGCAGGACCAGACACCCCCATGCCCAGACCCACTGCACCTCAGGGTGCCCGGGAATGGGGTCACTGCCACGGAGCCGCCCCCAACCCTCTCTTGCCTTGCAGCCACACCAACACACAACCACCGCCGGGCCTGCCTGAAGATGAAGGTGTTTGTCTGCTGCGCCTCCAGTAAGTACCTCTGTGCCCACCCTGGGGGCTGTGGGCGAGCGGGGGGCGGCGTGGCCGGCCGGCGGGTCCCCTCTCCCTCCCTGGGGGGGGCTGCAGCACAGGGCGTCCAGGGAGCGTGACCCCCGTTCCCTCTCTCCCTCTACAGCGTCACACTCCGGGGAGAAGCTGGCGCCCACCCTGCCCCAGTTCACCCTGCGGCCCGAGGTGAAGATCGAGGACCTGGGTGAGTCAGGCAGAGCCCCTGGCCCCGCCGCGCCGCGTCCCCCCCGCCGCCGCCTTTGGGGCAGCCCCAGCCAACTGGGGGTGGGGTTTTGGGGCTGCCCCACTGCCCCCCTCACCCTCTCACTGTTCCCCACAGAAAACTTCAACCCGGAGATGCCGAAGCTGGAGAAGAGCATCAGCGGCACCAGCCCCAAGCGGGAACACTTGCCCCTGGCCGTGGCCGCCGCGCTCTTCCTCATGACCCTGTTGGCCTCGTAGCTCCCGGCGCCCGTGGGGGCCCGGCCAGCGCCGCTCTGCCGAGTGCGGCCCCCCCGACCTGCCACCCCTCCTGAGAGCCAGCGGGGGAACCGCCGCGGGACCACCCCCTCCGCCCGGAGAGCCGCCCGCAGAGCTGCCCCGCGGGGCAGGGATCGTGGCACACGCCGATCCCGGCTGGACTCGCCTCCCACCCTGCCAACGGGCACGGCCACGTCCGCAGGGACGCGGCTGAGTGCGCTGCACCTCCCGCCGACACCGTCCTGTGCCGCGGGGTCCTGCCCGCAGCCCACCCAGTGCCCCGCGGCTGCCCCGGGGCTGGGGGGCAGCTCCAAGAGGGGGAGCCTGGTGAGGGCAGGGACCCCCAGGGCCAGGCAGCCTGTACATACCCATATAGATCTATACATACTGTACAGAGAGCGACTACAGAGATATATCTATACTGTACCATAGGCAGCGGCGCCGGCCCCGGGCTGGCTTGTACATAGTCGAACGTGTTGGATTTTCCTCGTCTTCCGTGAAGACCCGACCTATGCAAACGCACAGACACTTTTTGGGGAAAAACAAAACAGATCAAAACAAAACAAAAAAAAAACAAAACAGAAAAGAAACATTCTCAACCTTTTTTTCAAGTGCTTTGGCTGGTGATTTTCATATTCTGCTCTTAGTCTATTAAAAAAAAAATAATAAAAGGATAAAAAAACGGACCCCTGTTACAGTGGTGTGCAGCATTCCCGGCCCTTGGAGGGGCTTTGGTGCCTGGGGGGGCTCCAGCCAGGGCAGGGGGTCAGGTGAGGGCTGACCTCCACCTGTCTTACCAGGCACAGCAGCTCCAGCCATGGCAGGGGGGATGCAGGGTGCACCCCTCCGCTGGCTCTGCTTCCCATCCACCCCCCAGCACTGCCACGGAGCATCTGGCAGGGATCTGGTGCTTCCCGTAGGAACACAGCACGGACAGCAGGAGAGCCCACAGGTAAGGGCAGCTCGTGGGGGTCTTGGCCCGCATCCCTGGGGGTGCTGGGGTGGGGTTGGGGGCAGTGGGGGCGGGAGAGCCTTCCTTGCCATCCTCACCAGCTGCACAGGGCGAGCAGCCATGGGGTGCCGGGAGCCCCATGGGAACCCCGGCATAACCCCCCCGCCCGTGTGTCTGGCTCTGCCAGGCATGCCGGCTCCTGCCGGCTTTGGGGGGATCTGGCACATGTTGGCGTCTCCTGCGGGAAGGGGGAATGCCCTCGGCTCTTCCTCGGTGCTTCCAGCCAGGCAAGGAGGTGTGGGGGGTTGGGGTTGTGCCTGGGGCTGGAGTCACTGCTAAGGGGGTTTCACTGGGGTCACGGAGGAGTGGGGCACAGCCAGCACCCCACAGCCCCCATGGGCACAGGGGAGCAGCTGTGGGGTCCTAACCCTGCACTCCACAGGGCTGGGGGAGCTCAGTGCCCCCAGGGAGGGGGGCAGCCCCTCCCCACAGAGCAGTGTGGGATGCGGGGGCTGTGGCCCCTCTCCCGGGGTGTGTTGCTGTGCGGGGGGGTTCCTCACAGCCGCGGCGGGCAGGGCGGCCGCTCTCCCCCACCCAGCAGGCGCTGCTTGCTGGGCGGTGGCTGGGTGTCCCGCCGGCCCGGGCTTGTCCGGGTGCGGGAAGAGCCGACGAACCCGTCAGACGGGTCCTGGTAGTGCTCTCGGCAGGCGCCGGGCTCCCCACATCCCCCCCGCGCTCCGACAGGCCCGGCCTGGAACGGGGCTGAGGTCCCTGCCGTGGACCCCCACCCTGGGGTCTCGGCGTGCCAGTGGTACCCGAGGCTGACCCAGGGCAGGGTGGGCATGGTGTGTCCACAGCAGCACCACTGGCACTGCCAAGGGCCATATCCAGCAGGATGTGGGCTGCCAGGGGCCAGCCAAGGACCAGGCACAGCCCCTGTCCCGGCGTGGTGCCATGACGGTGGCACACGTAGTGGTGGCACAGCCCAGCTGTCCGCTGCCCTGAGGGGGTGCAAGGGCTGGGGTTGCCACTCTGGCACAAAGAGCACTGCCTGCAGGATCCCTCCTGCCATTTGCCTCGACCCTGGCACCACTCCCGGTGTGTGCGTGGCACTGCCGACGGCTCCACAGGGCCCAGCCACCCAGTTCTGCTCCACTCCATGCCCTCGGGCTGGGCACAGCGGGGCAGCCTGCCTTCACCAGGAGTCCTCTGGGGTGCTGGTACAGGGTTGGGGTCACCCTCGCCCAAGCCCTGCTGCCCCAAGTCAAGAGAGGGCCCTTGCTGGGTCCCCGGTGCCAAGGTTTGGGTGCCCCTCGAGTGCTGGGGGATTCCAGAGCCCTGGCAGTGTCTGTGGGAAGGGGATGTGTGCCAGGAGCAGCCATGTGGTACAAGGCTCTGCCTTATCCTGGGATAGCTCCAACCAGCCTGGTCAGTGCTGGGCGATTCCTGCTCTCCAGACAAAGGTGTGAGGTCCTGGCACGGCTGGACAGCCCCAGGGCCACGGCTCTGCCCCCGCTGGGCACAGGCTGGCACCGGGCCATGCCTACCTGCCGGGCTGCACGCACCCGGCACCGCGTGGCACCGTGGCCTTCGCTCCCAGCCAAGGACTGCACGACTCCTCTTCCTCCCCCAGCCTCGCACCGGTGACGTCAGCCCAGGCAGGGGCCGGGGCACTCCCGGGTGTCCCCAGCCGAGAAACCATAAACACCTTGTCACGAGTTTGCCTCTGGCCAGCCCCACCTGCCCCATGCCACGCACCGCCGGTGTTTACAGCGCGGAGTGGCTTCACCTTTGTCCTGCTGGCACGGGCACCAATCCCGGCCCACCATTACCTGCTCCTGGTGCCGTGGCCATGGCCGTGACCACGTGTGCCACGTACACAGCACCACTGGCACCCCCAGTGCTGCTGCGGGTGGGTGCCCACCCTGTGCCCCACTGTCATGTCCCAAGGGAAGTAAAGGGACACTCTCCAGCCCTATATTGTCCATCAGGCCCAGTAGGGCACATTGGCTCGTCCTTCCTCTCCCAGTCCTTCCACTGCTGCCGTGGGCAAGGCATGGTGGTGACACTGGGTCCTGGTGTGAGCCCATGGCCTCGCTCCCAGCCCCCTTCTCTGTGTCCTGGTGGTCCTGCTGCAGGGCTGGGGACCATGGCAGAGGGGGCAGAGGGGCCCCTCGACCAACAGAGTTGGGTACCACATCCTAGTGCCAGGAGGTGGATCCAGCGTGCCCCAGGAGGATCATTTTACCCCAGCAGGGCTGGCACGGGGTTCGGGCAACCAGGGCTGCCCAGCCCCTCATCACTGCTCCCTGACTCAGTTTCCCCAGTCACTGGTACAGTGTGTCCCTGCCATGGTGACGGCAGTACCAGGGCAATGCCAGGACTACGGGACCAGCTCCCACCACCGTGGCCTGCACGTGCCGTGCTCCAGCTCTCAGATCCCAGGGGTGTTCCCGGGAGGTGCTCCCCTGTACAAGCCACGGCAGCGCCGGCGTCCGGGAGCAGAGGCCTCGCACCGTCATTAGGGATGATGTCAGGCCTGGCCGCAGCCAGGGAGGATGAGAGGGAAGAAGCCGGTCCCCCTTCCCGGGAGTGAGGGTGGGGGAGAGAGGCCGGGATGCACAGGGTGCAGGCGGGATGTGGGGCACTCGGCCCCACGGCCTGGGCCCGCGGGAGCCCTCGGCCGCGGGAGCCGCAGCCGCTCTCCGGTGGCAGCGCCGGCGCCTGCCGGAGCCCCCGCCGCGTGCCAGGGGAGCGCTCCGCGCCCGCTGCGGCACAGGGCATGCAACATTACCCACAATCAATGGATCATTATGGAATAAACAAGAGGAAAGTTGTTTTGCAAATGCGGCTGAGTTATCGCTTCACAACACGCGGCGAAGCGTCGCGCGCCGGCCAGGACACGGATGGATCCGTGTCGGAGCAAATGGGAGCCGACAGCGAGGCACCGCGCTGCCGCCAGGCTGTGGCAGCCTGCCCACCGTGCCCCTGCACCCACCCCCTGCTCTGCACCCACAGCCCCCCACTC
>NW_020885076.1:265997-271837 GCF_003945725.1 Corapipo altera | reverse complement strand
ATCCTGCACCCACAGCCCAAATCCTGCACCCACAGCCCCCCACTCTGCACTCACAGCCCTAATCCTGCACCCACAGCCCTAATCCTGCACCCACAGCCCCCATCCTGCACCCACAGCCCTAATCCTGCCCCCACAGGCCTAATCCTGCACCTACAGCTCTAATCCTGCACCTACAGCCCCCCATCCTGCACCCACAGCCCGCCACTCTCCCCTACAGCCCCCCACTCTGCACCTACACCACCCTACTCTTCACCCACAGCCAAAATCCTGCACCCACAGCCCCCCATCCTGCACCTACAGCCCTAATCCTGCACCTACAGCTCTAATCCTGCACCCACAGTGCTTATCCTGCACCTACGGCCCCCCATCCTGCACCTACAGCCCCCTGCCCCACTCTGGGGGCCATGGGAAAGGGGTCCCTCTGCCTCAGCCAGACCCCCCAGGTAAGGAGGGTCGGCTCTGTCCCGAGCCCCCGCGGTCACACCACGAACACCAGATGAGGGTGATCCCCCCACACACCCCACCCAAGGGTGATGGGTGCTGCCAGGGCAGGACCGGCCCCCCCGATGTGCGTGGGGTCCCCCCGGTGAGGGTCACTTGTTGGCTGTGTGTGCCTGCCCGGTGTCGTTCCCGGCAGTGCTGTGTGCGTTCCCCTTCCCTGTCCCGGTGCTGGTCCCGGTGTGGGGGGGTGTGTCCCCGTGCCCGGTCCCGGTGTGGGGGGGTGTGTGACCCCTTGCCCGGTGCCGGGCCCGAGGGTGTGAGGTGTATGCCCCCTTGCCCGGTGTCGGCCCCGGTGAGGGGGTGTCTGTGTCCCCCTGCCCGGTCCCGGTGTGGGGGATTGTCCCTTTGCCCCGTGCCAGTCGCAGTGGGGGTGTGTCGTGTGTTCCCCCCTCCCGTGTGTTGTTGTGCGGGCGCGGGGCGGGGGCGGGGGCGGGGCGGCGGCGGGGCCGTACTTAATGCGGGGGGCGGGCGCGGGGCCGCCCGTGGATCGCAGCACCCGCGGAGCGATGGGGTGGCCGGGGGTGCCCCTGGCCCTGCTGGGGCTGTGCTGGGCGGCGATGGCCGAGCGGCACACGGTGTTCTGGAACAGCTCCAACCCCCGGTGAGTGACCCCCGCCCGGCACCGGGACCTCCCTCCTTCTTCCCCCACCGCCGAGCACACGCACCGGGACCGGGACCCGCCGCCCCGAGGGCGCGGGCGGCGTCGCTCCGCTCCCCCGGCGGCCTTTGTGCGGGACGGGGCGGCGGGGCCGGTGCGGAGCCCGCGGCGGGGCCGTGCGGGGGGCGGCGGGGCCGGTCCAGGTGCGCCCGGGGGGGCCCTTCCGTTCCCAGGGCCGTGCGAAGGGGCCGCTTCCTTCCCGCGGGGGGGGCACGGCGCCAGCCCCGGCGCCGGCCCCGGGGACCGTGTTGACAAACACGGGGCAGGATGTGCGGGGGGGGCAGACCTGGAGCGGGGGCCCCCCCGCTCACCGGCCCCCGGGGCAGGCGGGGGCTGCGGCGTGACCCCAGCACAAGCAACAGCCCCACAGATTCGGGAGGTGCCCCCCCCCCCCCCCCCCCCCCCGGGGCCATGACCCTCCCTGGTTGTAGGTTTCCCTTGCCGGGACCATGACCCCCCGCAGGTTGTAGGGATGCCCCACCTCTTCCCCCCAGGGTCGTGACCCCCTCGGTTGTATGGGAGCCCTCTCGGGCAGTGACTCCTCTGATTGTAGATGTGCCCCCCCTCACCCCCCCGGTTGTAGGGGTGACCTCTCTCAGACTCTAGAAGTGTCCCCCTTGGCTTTAGTGGGGCCTCCCCTCGCACTCCAGACCCCCCGACTGTGGGGGTGCCCTCCCCGGGCCGTGACCCCCAGGCTGTGGGGGTCCCCCCCACTTAGGCACCAGCGCTCCCCCCGCGCTGTGTGGGTTCCCCTCCTTCCCTGGGCTGGGTCCCAGTCGTGGGGATTCTCCCCCATCCCCAGGCCGTGTCCCCCCAGGTTGTAGGGCTGCATCCCCCCGTAAGGTTTGGGGAGCTGGGGGTGCCCCCGTGAGTGCCTGTGCCCTCCCGGGGCTACTGCAGCCAGTGAGGTGGGGTCGCCGCAGAGGCCCCCAGCGTGTCCCCCCCTCCGGGCGGGGTGTGGGGAGCAGCCGGAGCCGGGCTGGCTGCCCCACGGCGAGAGCCGCGACGCCTCCTGCTCCGGCAGCGCTGGGCCGGGCAGGGTGCGGGCAGGGAGCGCGTCCCAGCCGGTCCCCTCCCTGCTCCCCGGCTCCTGGGGAGCGCTGGGAAGTGGGGTGCACTCACCCCTCACTGCCGGGGGGAGCCAAGCTGGGGTGGGGGGAAGGCCGAGTGAGGGGTGTCCTGTCAAAGCCATTCCAGGTGCTGTGTGACTCGGAACAGGGAAGGGTGGACTCAAAGGTGCTCTGTCCTGGAGCTGCTGTGGGCAGGGGGCTGCTCCCCATGGCTGTGGGGGATTTGGGGGTGCAGGCTAGGCCCCCCCGGCACTGACCCCTTGAGCCTCCCTCCTGCCACAGATTCCTGTGGAGTGACTACACAGTGGAGGTTCGGCTCAACGACTACCTGGACATCATCTGCCCCCACTACGAGGAGGGCAGCGTGGACCCCCGGGTCATGGAGCGCTACACCCTGTACCTGGTGGAGCTCGAGGAGTTCCAGGCCTGCAAACCCAGCTCCAAGGAGCAGATCCGCTGGGAATGCAACAAGCCCAGCGCCCTGCACGGCCCCGAGAAGTTCTCGGAGAAGTTCCAGCGCTTCACACCCTTCACTCTGGGCAAGGAGTTCAGGGAGGGGCACAGCTACTACTACATCTGTGAGTGCTGGGGGGAGCTCAGGGGGGCTGCGGGGGTGTCCCCGTCGAGCTTTCCCACACCCCTAACCCAGCTCCCCCCTTGCAGCCAAACCCATCCACCACCATGGTGAGGCCTGCCTGAAGCTGAAGGTGACGGTCACCGGCAAAGGCAGTGAGTATTGTCGCCCCCCAGGGTCCCCCCCGCGCCCCCCCTTTCCCGCTCGAGGCGCCGGTGCCCAGCGTGGCCTTGGCTGAGCTGAGTCACGGCCCGGCCGTGGCCCTCGGCCAGCCCGGGGTGTGGGCACTCACAGCTTGGCTGGGAAGGTGTTGGTGGCTTGGGGAGGGAGGGGGAACAGCCCACGGTGAAACTGGGTTTTGGGAAACTGCCCTTCCCTGGTGTGACCCCCCCTGTTTACTCCACAGCTCCAGCACCGCCTGTCCCAGCCTCGACACAGAAGGGGAGGATCCAGGCAGGTGGGTTGGGGGCTGGGGGTTGTGGGAGACACTGGGCTGAGTCCAACTGCCTTTCAGGGGAGACTGGGGGTAATGGGGGACACTGGGCTGAGCCCAACTGCCCTTCCTGGGGGGAACTGGAGGTTGTGGGGGACACTGGGCTAAGCCCAACTGCCCTTCGTGGCGGACTGGGGGTTTTGGGGGACACTGGGCTGAGCCCAGCTGCCCTCATGGAGGGGACTGGGGGTTGGGGGCACTGGGTTGAGCCCAACTGCCCCTGCTGGGGTCACCTGGGCTGGTGAGGGGGCCAGTCCTGGTGGCACCCCCTGTACAAGGGTGATATGCTGCTGGCTTGGGGCACAGCTCCTTCTGTTGGGGTGCTGACGACTCCTCTACCCCCCTCCTTCCCCTCCCCACAGATGACGCGGCCGCGCACGTGCTGAGGAGCGTGGGGCAGAACTCGGCCATGAGGAGCAGCAGCCGCCCCTTCACCTTCATCATCCTCCTCCTGCCCCTCCTGGTGCCACAGGGGCTCTGAGCTGCCCCACGTGCCCGGAGTCACCGAGGTTGGGGACCCCCGTGGTCCCCACACGCCTGCCCTGCGCGCAGACGGGCCAGGAAAGGATTTGTCAGTATTATGGGACTGAAGGGCCCGAAGCCGTCGGAGCAGCCCCACTGGCCCTTCCAGGATGGAAGGAGGAGGCCGAGAGGGAGCCTGGAGCTGGAGGGGCTTCCGTGCCTTGGACTGGAGAGGAGTGGGGGGCTGGCACCCCTGCCCCACAGCTGAGCTTGCCCACCACACTCGGGGCTCTCCCGGCGGTGGGCTCGGACTGGGACGTGTCCTGCAGGTGGGGACGTGGGGCAGCACCAGTGCAGGGGGCTCTGCTGACCCCCGGGGTCACTGGCTCGGGGAGCCTGGACAGGCTGGAGACGCCCTGGCAGCCAGAGGAGCGGGGCTGTAGGAAAAATCCCCCTCCCCACCGTGCTGTGCCCCTTCCCCACCCTTCATCCCCTGGCCCTCCCCCATCCCCCCCCTCCGCTGGGTGCCGGAGGGGCCCCCCCCAGCCAACCCCCCCTTTGTACAGCTTTTTAACAGGGAACTTTTTATACAATTGTCAGGAATAAATAACCGAAACCATACTGATCTCCTGGGGCTGGGGGGGCAAAGGGTCATCCACCCCCTCCCTGGGGGCCAGGCTCTCCTGGTCCCCATGGGGGGCTGGGCTGGTTAATTAATTAATTGGCTGGTGTTTGCACGGGGCTGTGAAGTGGCAAAGTGCCACGGCGGCTGGCACTGGCCCCGGCTTTATCTGGTGACACAAAGGCCTCCGGGGCAGGGGGAGGAGGAGGGGCCCTTCCCCCTGCTCTGCACTGAACTTCCAGGTGTGGGGCAGCAACTCCTGGAACAGATCCCAGGGGGTGGGACAGACTCCCCTGGGATGGGACAGACCCCACCGGTGGTGAGGAGGGGGTTGAGGTGCAGCCAGAGCCCCCAGGGCTGGGCAGGGGACACGGCCTGGCTGCACCCCAGGGCCCCCCAGAGGGGAGCAGTGTGTCCCTGGGGATGTGTGGCTCTGGGAATGGGGTGGTGGCCTCAGGGATAGGGGGATGGGAGATCACAAAGGCATGTGGGACCTTTGAGGTGTAAGATGCTGGGGGTGCAGGGAGATAGGGTCACTGGGACATGAGGCCCTTGGAATGGGGGATGCTGGAATGGAGGGTTGTGGAGAGGTGGGATCTTGGGAAATTGGGGTCACGGGGATGTGTGACCCCCTGGATGTGGGGGGACCCCAGGGGTGCAGAATCCTGGGGAGGTGAGCCCACAGGAATGTGTGACACCCTGGGATGTAGGGAGGATTCCAGGGATGGGGGGTCCTAGAGAGATGGGATCTCAGGGAATTGGGGTCACAGGGATGAGTGACCCCCAGGATGGGGGGAGACCCTGGGGAGATGGGATCACAGGGATAGGAGATCCCTGGAATTTGGGGATCCAGGGATGTGGGATCTCAGGTAATCAGGGTCACAGGGGGGATGAGTGACCCCCAGGATATGGGGGAGGGCACCCTGGGGAGATGGGGTCACAGGGACATGAGGCCTCCAGAATTGTGGACCCCAGGGATGGAAGGTCCTGGAGAGGTGCAATCTCAGGGAATTGGGATCACAGGGCTGGGTGACCCCTAGAATAGAGGGGAAGGCACCCTGGGGAGATGGGGTCACAGGGACTTGAGGCCCCTGGAACTGGGGACCCCAGGAATGGAGGGTCCTGGAGAGGTGGGACCCCAGGGAATTGGGGTCACAGGGCTGTGTGACCCCCCTGGATGTTGGGGAGGACTCGAGGGATGGAGGGCCCTGGAGAGGCAGGATCTCAGAATTGGTGTCACAGGGATGAGTGACCTCCAGGATATGGGGGCTGGGGGGGAACCGTGGGGAAATGGGGTCACAGGGACTTGAGGCCCCTGGAACTGGGGATTCCAGGGATTCAGGATCCTGGGGATTTGGGGTCACAGGACTGTGTGACCCCCAGGATGCTGGGGGGGCAACCCTGAGGAGGATTTGGTCACAAGAACATGAGACCCCTGGAATTGGGGACCCTAGGAGTGG
>NW_020885076.1:254359-262997 GCF_003945725.1 Corapipo altera | reverse complement strand
GGGGGGGGGGGCACTGAGGACACGCGACACCGGAGATGTCTCCCATTGTCCCCGGTGTTTCCCGGTGCCCGCGGGGCGGGCGCTCGGAGCCGGATCCCCCCCGCCCCTCCCGGATCGCGGCCGGTCCCTCCCCGGTCCCTCCCCGGTCCCTCCCCGGTAGTGCGTCCCGCCCCCCCCCCCCCCCCCCCCCGCCGGGGCAGCGCCGCCCCCGCCGCCGCCGGGGCCCCGTGGCCGGTTCCCGGTGCCCCGGGATGGCCACGTCGGTGCTGGCCGGGCTCTGCCTCGCCGCCACCCTCGCCATGTTCGCCACCGGCCTGTGAGCGAGCGGCGGCGGCACCGGGAGGGGAGCGGGGACGGGGGCACCGGGAGCGGTTTGGGGAGGCAGGGAGGACAGCAGGGCCAGTTTGGGGTGTAATGGGGGCCCATGGGGGGGTTGGGGGTGCAATGGGGGCCCATGGGGGGGGTTGGGGTGCAGTGAGGCCCATGGGGGGGTGGGGTTGCAATGAGGACACCAGGGCGAGTTTTAGGGTGTAATGGGGTCCATGGGGGCGGGTTGGGGGTGCAGTGGGGGCCCATGGAGGGGTTGGGGGTGCAGTGGGGACCATGGGGGGTTTGGGGGTGCAGTGGGGACCATGAGGGCGTTGGGGTTGCAATGAGGACACCAGGGCGAGTTTTGGGGTGTAATGGGGGACCATGGGGAGTTTGGGGGTTGCAGTGAGGACACCAGGGTTAATTTGGGGTGCAGTGGGGACTGTGGTGGGGGGTGGGGGCTCCATGGAGGGATTGGGGGTGCAATGAGGACACCAGGGCCGGTTTTGGGGTGCAGTGGAAGCCATGGGGGGATTTGAGGGGGGCCTGGAGGGTGGGAGTACAATGAGGACACCAGGACTAGTTTTGTAGTGTAATAGGGGTCCTGGGGGAGGGTTTGGGCTGCAACAGGGAGGGCATCAAAGGCATTTTGGGGTCTGCAGTGGAGGCCATGGGGGAGCATTTGGGGGTGCAATAGAAAGGGCACCAGGGCAAATTTGAGAGGCGTGCAATGAGGGCCAGGAGAGGGTTGGGGGTGCAATAGGGAAGGCTCCAGGGCCGTTTGGGGGTGCAATGGGGGCAGCACCACAGTCAGTTTGTGGGGTGCAGTGGAGGCTGTGAGGGGGTCCAATGGGGAGGGCACCAGGGGCAGTTTGTGGGGTGCAGTGAGGGACATGGAAGGGTGCAATGGGGAGGGCACCAGGGCTGGTTTGGGGGTGCAGTGGGAGCACCACCAGAGTCAGTTTGTGGGTACAGGGAGGGTCGTGGGTGGCTGGTGCAGAGGGATTTGGGGGTGCAGTGGAGGGGGGCTGAGGGGTGCAGCCTGCTGTCCACAGAGACTGTAGCCCCCCCTGCCCCCAGCACTGGTGGGTGCCCAGGAGGCCGCTACCCCCTGCTCTCCCCAGGTCTGACCTGCGCCAGATGTTGGCAACCAAGAGTGTGGAGAACATCCAGTTCCTGCCCTTCCTCACCACCGACGCCAAGTACAGTGGGGCTGGGCCCTGGGGAGGGGGGGGTCACACAGATTTGGGGGCATCCCCTGGGCTGCAGCCCAGTGCCTGTGCCGTGTCTCTGCAGCAATGTGGGCTGGCTGGGCTATGGCTGCCTGAAGGGGGACGGGACACTCATCACCGTCAACGCCATCGGGGCGGCACTGCAGACCCTCTACATCCTGGTGTATCTCTACTACAGCCCTGCCAAGGTGGGGCAGCAGCCTGGGGGACACAGGGACAGGGGGGGACCCTCGCCCTGACATCCCCCTGTCCTCCCCCCAGCGCCCCGTGCTGCTGCAGATCCTGCTGCTCCTGGCCGTGGTGGTCACCGGCTGCGGCTACTTCGCCCTCCTGGTGGACACGGGGACGCGCCTGGGGCGCCTGGGGCTCTTCTGCAGCGTCTTCACCATCACCATGTACCTCTCACCACTGGCTGACCTGGTGTGTGGGGCTGGGAGGAGCTGGGGGGCCCAGCCCGGGCCCAGCCTGACGTTTGCTCCTGCAGGCCAAGGTTGTCCGGAGCAAGTCGACGCGGTGCTTGTCGTTCCCCTTGACCGTGACCACCTTCGTGGCCTCCAGCAGCTGGACACTCTATGGCCTGCAGATGCATGACCCCTACATCACGGTGGGTTGGGGTGGTGGGCAGCCAGGGGATGCTGTCCTGTCCTGTCCTCACACCACCCTATCCCATCCCAACCCCATCCCATCCCACTCTATCCCATCTCATCCCACCACATCCCCATTCTGACCCATCCCACTCCATTCCATCCCAGCTCACCCCCACCTCACTCTATTCCATCCCCCCACATCCCCATCGTGACCCATCCCACTCTTCCATCCCACCCCACTCCATCCCATCCCCATTCTGACCCGTCCCACTCCACACCATCCCATCTCACCCCATCCCATCCTACCTCATCCCCATTCCACCCCACTCCATTCCATCCCTATCCCACCACATCCCCATCATGACCCATCCCACCCCCCCACACCCCCCCCCCCCACCCCATCCCGCCCCCCCCCTGGCCCAGCTGAGCCGTTGGCTCGGGGCTGGCCCCATCCGGTGCCGCGTGTGTCACCCGGCTGAGCCCGTGACAAGGCTCGGCATGATGACGATTGATTTTAATTAATTAGCTGGGACGGGGCCAACAAACCTCCCCCAGCACGGCGGGGGGAGGGGTAGATCCGCTCTCCCCCCGTGTCCTCCCGCAGGTCCCCAACGTGCCGGGAGTCGTCACCAGCCTCGTGCGGTTCTGGCTGTTCCGGTGGTACCGGCCAGGGCAGGACAAGTCTTACAGCCCCCTGCCTGCCTGAGGGGCCCCCCGAGGAGCCCCCCAGCTCCAGCCTGGGCTGGCCCTGCCACCACAGCCCTGGGTGCCACCACTGTCCCCTCCCAAAGGGACACCAGGAGGCACCTCCTGCCTCGGTGCAACCCAGCCCCGCATCCTTCAGCGATGCCTTCGGGGTGCCAGGAGCACCCCCAAATCCCAGGGTGGGAAGATGGTCTTCCATGCCCACAGCTCTGCCTGGTGCTGGGCTGGGGCTGCCAGGGGCCTGGGCATCTTTTTTTTTTTAAGGATTCAAGTGCCTTTTAATAAATCAGAGACTTCCCAGTGCCTGGTCCTTGTCCCTCCCCCTCTTGGTGTCCTGCTGCGTGGGCTGGGATGGCTCATGTCCCCACAGCCACTTTGGGGGCTACTCAGGACCATCCAGGGGCTCCTCATGGCCATCCAGAGGCTCCTCATGGCCATCCAGGGGCTCCTCGTGGCCATCCAGAGGTTCCCTGTGACTATCCAGGGGCTCCTTGTGGCCATCCAGGGGCTCCTTGTGGCCATCCGGGGGTTCCCTGTGGCCATCCAGGGGCTCCTCGTGGCCATTCAGGGGCTCCTTGTGACTATCCAGGGACTCCTCATGGCGGGGGCTCATCCTGGCACCCTCTAGGCTCCTGCAAACCCTTCCAGCATTAAGGAAGCATCAGCCCTGGTGCTGGGAAGGGATCAGGCACAGGGCTGGCTTGGGGCAGGGAGGGGACACTGAGGACAGCAGTGTTGCCAGGGGGCTGCTCTGCCCCCCCTGAGCTGCCACCCAGGGCCACTGGGAGAGGGGAAATTCTGTTGTGGAGCTGCTGCCACTCTGGGAGCTGGGAGTCGATGGAAATCCCTGTTAAACCCCTACGGATCGAGCAGGCCCGGATCAGGCATCGACCCCGCGTCAATTGATCAATTAACAGCGATCTGGAATGAAGATATCGGGCCAGTGCCGCAGAGGGGGGACAGGAGGGACCAAATCACACAGCAAACACTTGTGAAAAGTGACCCTTCCCCATGTGCAGGAGACCCCCAGGACCCAGGAGCCCCATCCTGCACTCCAGTGGGATGAAGGAAGCGGTGGCAGGAGCCGGGGCTGCAGCTCAGCCCTCACACACAGCCTGGGAGAAATCCATGTGGGATGGGGCCGAGCTGAGCGCGGTGGGAGGGAGGGAGGGAGGACGAGCTCCTGGCGTGCTCCGTCTTGTCCCTCGCGCCTGCTCCGGCTGCTCCCGGCGAGGAGGAGCCCCCCACTCTCTCCAGCAGTGGAAGCAGCTCCCAGCCCGGCCCCACAGCCCCGGGAAAGGGCAGCTTTCCCCACGGACACACCCGACCGGTCGCTCCGGCTGCCTCGTGACGTGGCCACACACGCCAGGCCCGAGGCAGCGGGGCAGCTCCCGGACACTGCCGTGCAGGGAGGAGCTGCTGCTGGACAGGCTGTTGTAGCCCTTGATGGCTGTGAGTAGAGGCCCTGGATTGTCATGAGTGGCCCCTGGATGACCACGAGTAGCCCCTGGATGGACATGAGTAGCCACCGAATGGCCATGAGTAAAGGCCCTGGATTGCCACGAGTAGCCTGCAGAGGATCGTGAGTAGCCCACAGAGGGCTGGGAGTAGCCCCTGAATGACCACAGGGAGCCCCTGATGGCCACAAAGAGCCTGCAGAGGATCATGAGTAGCCCACAGAGGGCTGGGAGTAGCCCCTGGATGGACATGAGTAGACACCGAATGGCCATGAGTAAAGGCCCTGGATTGCCACGAGTAGCCTGCAGAGGATCATGAGTAGCCCACAGAGGGCTGGGAGCAGCCCCTGAATGACCATGAGGAGCCCCTGGATGACCACAAGTAGGCCCTGGTTGCCCATGAGTAGAGGCCCTGGATTGCCATGAGTAGCCCACAGAGAGCTGGGAGTAGCCCCTGAATGACCACAAGGAGACCCTCATGGCCATGAGGAGCCTGCAGAGGGTCATGAGTAGCCCACAGAGGGCTGGGAGTAGCCCCTGAATGACCACAAGCAGCTCCTGGATGGACACAAGTAGAAGCTCTGGACTGCCATGAGTAGCCTGCAGAGGGCTGTGAGGAGGCCCTGAATGACCACAAAGAGCCCTGATGGCCATGAGATGCCCCGATGGCCCTGATGAGCCCACAAAGGGCTGTCAGAAGCCCCCAGAGACCACTGTCCTCACCCTGTGGTCCCAGCTCCACCAAGCCCCCCAGGTGGCTGAACCCGGGATGTGAACCCCCCCTTAACCATCCCTGTGCTGGTGAACGCCGGGAGTTTCCCACGCTGCTCCCAGCCGCCACTGCTGCCCAGGAAACAGCTAATTAGCCACTCCTGCTAATTAACCCGGGTCCTCCCTCCCGCTCCCGACGGCTCCTCTCTGCAGAGGATGCGCAGCCGCTCGTTAAAATCCCAAAATCCTCTGGCTGGAGGAGTCAGGGAGGCAGGTCCCGGCACGTCGGGCTGGGGGTCCCCGGGCGTGGGGCACCCCCAGGCAGAACCCCCCTCCCCGTTGTGGAGCTCTGGATAGGCAGAGGAGCCGGCGGGATCGGGGAGCTCCCCGTGACGTCCCCGGGAGGGGCCACGCCGCGATTTAAAGGCTGCGCCGCCCCCTCCACCCCAGCCAGTCCCTCTCCTCTTTCCCGGGAATGCGGCCAGCGGGGTGAGGCTGGCCAGGATGAGGCTCCTCCAGCTCCCACCTGCCAGGGGCCAACCACATCTAAAGGGCAGCCAAGCCTGGCCCGGCATCCACCTCCAGGGCCAAGTTCCAGGGAGCTCTCCAGAGGAGGGAGAGGCCAGGGGTGGGCTCCTGAAAGCCCCTCAGGGCCGTGGGCAAACTGAGCCTGCATGGAGACCCCTCCAAAACCTCCCCAGACACCCACCCTGCAGTGGGGAGAGCCGAGTGATTCCCCCGGGGGTGCTTCCAGCAGCACCCAGGACCCTCAGTGCCCTCGGCCCCCATCGGAGCCCCCCGTGGCCCGGGATGACGGAGCAGTGCCGGGAGCCACCGTCCCTGGGTTTTATTGCTGTCACAGGCGCAGTCCCTGGGTTTTACTGCTGTCACAGGCGCAGCCCCCGCCGGCGCAGGTCGGCCCGGGCCGCCCTGATGTGCTCCTGCAGCTCGGCCGCCGCCTCCTCGCAGTCGTTGAAGGTGGCCAGGCGGTAGCCCACGGTGGCCAGCGAGTAGCAGCCGAAGGCCACCAGCAGGTAGACGGGCAGGGGCAGCAGGGCCTGGCGCAGTGGTGCTGGCAGCTGCAGCCCCGGCGGGGCCAGAGCCAGCGCAGCCCAGGCCGAGCCCAGCAGGGCCAGCCCGCAGAGCCACTGCCCCAGCTTGGTCATGGTGGCCTGGGGAGAGAGGGGAGGTGAGGGGCTGCTCAGAGAGCAGGGGAGAGGGGAGCTGGGAGAAGGGGAGAGATGGGGAAAGGGGAGTCAGAAGACGGGGAGGGGAAAGGGGAAGGGGCAGAGGGGAGCTTTGAGACAAGAGAGGAGAGATGGGGAAAGGGGAGTCAGGAGAAGGGGAGAGGGGAGAAGGCGGCCCGGGAGAGGGGAACTGGAAGAGGAGAGGGAAGAGGAGGTTGGGAGAATGGGGAGAAGGCGACCCAGGAGACAGGGAGGAGAGAGAGGGTGACATGAGAGGAGAGATGGGGAAAGAGGAGTCAGGAGAGGGGGAGATGGGAGAGAGGGAAATGAGGGGAGAGCTGAGAGATGGGGAAGAGGAAAGGAGCAGAGGGGAAACTGGGAGAGAGGGGGAGAGGGGAGCTGGGAGAAGGGGAGCCAGGGGAGAGCAGAGTCAGAAGAGAAGATGGGGAGAGGGGCAGAGGAGAGAGGGGAAAGAGGGAGAAGGGAGGAAAGGGGAGAAGAGGGGAGAAGGGAAGGGGAGGTTGAGAGAATGGGGAGAAGGCAACACAGGAGAAAGGGAGGAGAGAGAGGAGGACAAGAGGGGTGAGATGGGGAAAGGAGAGGGGGAGAGGGGAGCTGGGGGAGGGGAAGAGGGGGAGATGAGGGGGGAGCTGAGAGAGAGGGGAAGAGGGGAGAGGAGCAGAGGGGAACTGGGAGAGAGGGGGAGGTACTGGGGGAGAAGAGAAGGGGGGGAAAGGAGAGCCAGGAGGGAAAATGGGGAGAAGGCGACCCGGGAGACGGGGAGGAGAGAGGGGGGAGCAGGGAGAGAGGGGAGAGATGGGGAAAGGGGAGTCAGGAGAGAGGGAGATGGGAAGAGGGGAGAAGGCATCCCGGGAGAGAAGAAATGGGAGAGGGGGAGATAGTGGGAGAGAAGAGAGGAGAAGAGGAGAGAAAGGGGAGCCGGAGGGGGGAGGAAGGGAAAATGGGGAGAAGGTGACCCGGGAGACGGGGAGGAGAGAGAGAGGGGTGAGAAGGAAGAGGGGAATGGGGAGAGATGAGGAGGGGGAAGAGGGGAGAGGGGGGGGGGAGGGGGGAGAAGGCGACCCGGGAGACGGGGAAGAGAAGGGAGAGAGGGACCGACCCACGCCTCCCCCCGCCCCGACCGCACCGGGCCCGGTCTCCCCTCAACAGCCACCCGAAGCCTCCAGACCGGAGCCCGACCCCGAACCCCGCCGGGGCCCCTCTGAGCCCTCCCAAAAGTCCCGGTGCCGCCCCCACCTGACCGAGTCGCGATCCCGCTCCCGGTGCCGCTCTCCGCCCCGTCGCAGCGGTGACGTCACGGCCGCGGCGCCGCGCGCGCGGGAGCCGCCGGGAGCTGTAGTTCCAGGGCCGGGAGTTGTAGTTCTGGAGCGCCCCCTGCCGGCGGGGCGCGGAAGGGGACGATACCCCCGGGACCCCCGGCGGGACCCCCGCCCCGGCCCCGCTCCCGGTGCCGCAGGAAGCGCCGGGCTTTGTCGGCCGCGGCCGGGGCCACAGGAAGCATCTGGTTTCCTCCGCGTCCGGCCGCGGGGCCCGGCGTGGGAGCAGGTCCTGCCGGCCGTCCCACGGCTGCCGTTCCCATCCCCCCCACACCTCACTTTGAGAGCTGCCCCGGTGACCCCCGGGTGTGCTGGGGATGGACTTGTGATGCCCTGCCAAGCCTCGGCTGTGCCAGTGCAGGGGTTTGGAGCCCTGAGCCCTGGCACCCCAATGGACCCCTGCCTGCTCCAGCCCCAGCATCCACTGGGATGCTCCTTCCCTGCAGGTCCGGGCAGATTCCCCCCCTGCCCACCCCCAGAACCCACCCCAGGCTCCAGAGCTGCTCCAGTGGGGCACAGGACCCCGGGGCTGGGAGCTGGCAGAGGAGCCAAACCCGTGACAAGAAGCTACAAAGAAATGGCTTTATTGGGTGGGGGGAGTCCCGGAGTGGCCATGGGGAGGGGGCTGCCCCGGGAAGGGGCACAAGGACGTCAATTCCTCTTCCTGCCCTTGCCCACGGCCTTGGCGGGGGCAGCGACGGGCGCTGCAGACTGGTAGAGGGTGGAGGAGATCTTGTTGATGTAGTAGAGGCCGACCATGGAGAAGATGAGGCTGCAAGGGAGGAAGGGAAGAGGCTGCTCAGCTGCCGGGGGCAGGAACATGCCAAGGTCATCCAATGCCTTCCCTGGGATCCCACTGTGCTGCCCTTCCTAAACACCCTCCCTGGGATCTCACTGTGCTGCCCTTCCTAAACACCCTTCCCCTGGGATCCCACTGTGCTGCCCTTCCTAAACACCTTCCCTGAGATCCCACTGTCCTGCCCTTCCTAAACACCCTTCCCCTGGGATCCCCCTCCTCTGCCCTTCCTAAACACCCTTCCCCTGGGATCCCACTGTGCTGCCCTTCCTAAACACCTTCCCTGAGATCCCACTGTCCTGCCCTTCCTAAACACC
>NW_020885076.1:226709-251359 GCF_003945725.1 Corapipo altera | reverse complement strand
CCCACTATCCCATTATCCCGTCTTTCCCCCCCCTCACCCATTGTCCCCCCGTCCCGTCCCGGCGCCGGTGCCGCGCGCATGCGCACTGCGCAGGGACACGGCGGCACCACCGGAGAGGAGGCTTTGCGCATGCGCGGGCTGCCCCGCCCCTCCCCTCCCGGCGACGAGTGCGGCGCTCGGAGCCCCCCCCGGTGGCCGTTACCGGTACTGCAGCTCCCCCGCCGTCCGGGGCGCCCCCTGGCGGCGGGGAGCGGCACTGCGGGACTCCGGCACCGGGACCCACGGCGGGAGCCCCCCCGGTGCCACCCCCGGTGCTGCCCCGCTATTACCCCCGGTGCTGTCCCCGCTATTACCCCCGGTACCAAACCATCCCGCCCGCACCCCACCCACCCCAAGGCGCCGCTCCGCGAGCCGCGCTGCCCTCCTCGCGCTGCCGGCGGGGGATGCCCGTCGGTGCGGCGGGAGCATCCCCGGTGCCACCTCCCGGTGCCGCCGCCCCCCTGTGCCGCCGGGCCGAGCATGCGCGCCACCGCCGCCCCCCCCGCCTCCCTCCACTCTGTCCGTCCGTCCCTCCCTCCCTCCCTCCCTCCCCGGCTCCGCCGCTCCCTGCAACGCACCGGGGCGATCGCGGCCGCCGCTGCTGCCGCCGCCGCGGGCACGGGCGCGGGGAGCGGAGCCATGGCCGAGGGCGAGGACCTGCAGACCTTCACCTCCATCATGGACGCGCTCGTCCGCATCAGCGTGAGCGCCCGCGGCGGCGGAGGATGGGGGGGTGGCGGGGGGAGGACCAGGGTCCCCCCGGGGCCGGGTCGGCGGGGCCACGGGGGGGGGGGGGGGGGCGATGCCCTTGAGGGGTGGGCGGGCGGCGGACCCGCAGCCCGGTTCACCGCAGCGAACCCCCGGGGAGGGTCGGATCCGGGCTCCCCGCCCGCACCGAGCTACGGCCGAGCCGGGAGCACCCGGAGCACCGGGGCGGGGGGGGGGCGACCCCATCCCGGCCCCCATCCTGGTTCCCAGCCCAGTCCTGGCGCTGGTCCCAGTGCCGGGCCCAGTCTGGGCTCTGCTGCGGGCTCAATCCCAGATCCCATCCCAGATCCCATCCCTATCCCAGATCCCATCTGCATCCTGGATCCCATTCCCATCCTGATCCCCATCCCAGATCCCATCTCCATCCCGGTCCCCAGCACCATCCCAACCCCCAGCCCCAGCCCATTCTCATCCCAGCCCCGGGCTCCATCCCAGCATCCATCCCAGCCCTCATCCTGGCACTGGTCCCGGTGCTGGTCCTCATCTCCATCCCCATCTCAGCCCTGGGCCCCATCCTGGTGCTGATCCCAGTGGTGGTCTCCATTCCCATCCCAGTGGCAGTCCTGATTCTGACCCAATCCTGGCCCTGCTCTGGGCCCAGTCCCAACCCCAATCCCATCCCAGCCCTGGGCCCCATCCTGGCTCTGGTCCCAGTGCTATTCCTGATCCAGACCAAGCTGCTGGTCCCAGGCCTGATCCTGGCTGTGATGCTGGACCCAGTCCTCATCCCCACCCCAGCCCTGGTCCTGATACTGGTCCTGGCTCTGGTGCTGTTCCCAAGCTCGATCCTGACCGTGCTGTGATCTCAGCCTCAGCCCCCAGCCCCATCCCAGTGCTGGTCCCAGTGCTGCTCCTGATCCTGACCATGCTGCTGGTCCCAGGCCTGATCCTGGCCATGATGTTGGTCCTGGTCCTGGTGCTGGTGCCAGCCCCAGTCCTGGTCCTGGTGTGGCCTCAGTTCCCAACCCCAGCCCAGCACCACATCCTGGTGCTGGCCCCAGTGCCAGTCCTGATACTGGTCCCGGGCCTGATTCTGGCCTTGATGTTAATCCTGGTCCTGATGCTGATCCTGGCTCTGATACTGGTCCCGGCCCTGATCCCAGCCCTGATGCTTATCCTGACTCTGATGGTGCTGGCCCCAGCCCTGATCCTGCCCCTGGTGCTGGTCCTAGCCCCAGTCCTGGTCCAGGCCCTGGTGCCAGTCCCAACCCTGATCCTGGCCCTGATGCCGATCCTGGCTCTAGTGCTGATCCTGGCTCTAGTGCTGATCCTGGCCCTGGTGCTGATCCCAGCCCTGATCCTGACCCTGGTGCTGATCCTGGCCTGATGTTGATCCCAGCTCTAATGCTGATCCTGACCCTGGTGCTGATCCCAGCCCTGGTCCCGATCCCAGCCCTGGTCCCACCTGGTGCCAGCCCCGTTCCACGGGCAGCGGGTGACGCTCCCCTCTCTCCCCACAGACCAGCATGAAGAACATGGAGCGGGAGCTGGTGTGCCCGGTGTGCAAGGAGATGTACAAGCAGCCACTGGCGCTGCCCTGCACCCACAACGTGTGCCACGTGTGTGCCAGCGAGGTGCTGCTGCAGCACGGCCACCTCTGCTGCGACCCCACCTCCGAGCCCACCTCGCCCGCCGCCACCCCCTCCACCCGCAGCCCCCGCCTGGGCCGCAGGGCCGTCCCCAAACCCGACCGCCTCGACCGCCTCCTCAAGTCAGGTGGGGCTGGAGGGCACGGGGCACCGGGATGGCTGGAGGGGAGGGGGATGGATGGAGGGAACAAGGATGGCTGGGGGGGATGGGCACAGTAGAGTGGACAGGGACAACAGAGGGGAAGGGGATGGCTGGATAGGACAGGCGTAGCTGGAGGGAATGGGACAGGGATGGCCAGAGGGGATGGGGGTGGCTAGAGGGGAATGGGGTGGCTGTAGGGGAGGGGGACAGCTGGAGAGGGGACAGCATAGCTGGAGGGGACAGCAGAGTGGACAGGGACAACAGAAGGGAAGGGGATGGCTGGAGAGGACGGGGATGGCTGGAGGGGATGGGGACAGGTGGAGGGGATTGCAGTAGCTGGAGGGGATGGGGACAGCTGGAAAGGAGGGCAGATGAGACACCAGAGGTATAACAGAGGGCACAGAGATGGCTGGAGAAGAGGGGAATGGCCAGAGGGGATGGGGACAGCGGGAGGGAATGGGGACAGGCATGGCTGGAGGGGTTGGGGGTGGCTGAAGGGGATTGAGGTGGCTGGAGGGGATGGGGATAGGGATGGTTGGAGGGGATGGGGATGGAGACAGCTAGAGGGGATGGCAGAAGAGACAGGAACAACAGAGGGCACAGGCATGGCTGGAGAAGAGAGGAGTGGCTGGAGGGGATGAGGACAGCTGGAGGGAACAGGGACAGGCATGGCTGGAGGGGATGGGGGTGGCTGGAGAGGAGGAGTATGGCTGGAGAAGGGACAGCATAGCTGGAGGGCAGAGGGACAGGGGTGGCTGGAGGGGATGTGGGTGGGTGAAGGGGTTGAGGACAGGGATGGTTGGAGGGCCTGGGGATGGAGACAACTAGAAGGGATGGGGACAGGGAGGGCGCCCTGGGCTACCCTTGGAAGGGCCCCCACTGACACCCCCTCCTCTCCTCCCTCCTGTAGGCTTCGGCACCTACCCAGGGCGCAAGCGGGGGGCTGTGCACCCCCAGACCGTCAGCTTCCCATGCCCGGCCTGCCAGCGGGATGTGGACCTGGGGGAGAGGGGCCTGGGCAGCCTGTTCCGCAACCTGACGCTGGAGCGGGTGGTGGAGCGGTACCGGCAGACCATCAACATCAGCGCGGCCATCATGTGCCAGTTCTGCAAGCCCCCGCAGCTGGAGGCCACCAAGGGCTGCACCGAGTGCAAGTCCAGCTTCTGCAACGAGTGCTTCAAGCTCTACCACCCCTGGGGCACCCAGAAAGCCCAGCACGAGCCCACGCCCCCCACCCTCACCTTCCGCCCCAAGGTACGGCCTCCCCTGAGGGTCCTCCTTCCCCCGAGGGGGGATTTAGGCTGAGGGAATTTGGGATTAAGGCTGAGAGAATTGGGATTGTTCGGCCTGGAGAAGGGAAGGCTTTGGGGTGACCTAATTGCAGCCTTCCAGTACCTGAAGGGAAGTTGCAGGAAAGATGGGGCAAAACTATTTAGGAGAGTCTGGAGCGACAGGACATGGGGGAATGGGTTCAAATTGAAGAAGAGTAGGTTTAGATTAGATATTAGGAAAAAATTCTTTACTGTGAGGGTGGTGAGGCCCTGGCACAGGTTGCCCAGAGAAGCTGTGGCTGCCCCATCCCTGTAAGTGTCCAAGGCCAGGTTGGACGGGGCTTGGAGCAACCTGGGCCAGTGGAAGGTTGGAACGAGATGATCTTCAAGGTCCCCTTCCAACCCAAACCATTCCATGACTCTGTGATTCTATGACTTGGAAGTGCAGGGGTGGTATCCTGTGGGTGAGGGGGTTGCAGAGCCCCTCTGAGCCCCACTGTGCCCATGCAGGGGCTGATGTGCCCAGAGCACAAGGAGGAGGTGACTCACTACTGCAAGACCTGCCAGCGGCTCGTGTGCCAGCTCTGCCGCGTGCGCCGCACCCACACCAGCCACAAGATCACCCCGGTGCTCAGCGCCTACCAGGCCCTCAGGGTAAGGGCTGCTGGAGGCAGATTGGGCTTTGGCTGTGAATCGGGGCCACCACAGAGCCCTGGTGCAGGTGGGGGGGCGAGGTGGGGGCGGGGGGCTGCTGGCACCTCACCTCACCTCAGCTCGCCGCCTTCCTGCAGGAGAAGCTGACGAAGAGCCTCGCCTACATCCTGAGCAGCCAGGACACGGTGCAGACCCAGATTGCCGAGCTGGAGGAGACGGTGAAGCACACAGAGGTGAGGGGGGAAGGTGCCTGCCTGGCCCTGAGCTGTCCCTAGGCAGGGGTGGCACTGCCAGCCCGGTCCCCTCCAGTCCCAGCCACACGCTGACCCTGCCGTGCCCGTGCCTGGCAGGTGAACGGCTCGCAGGCCAAGGAGGAGGTGTCACAGATGATCCAGGCTCTCTGTGCCATGCTGGAGGAGAAGAGGGCCACCCTGCTGCAGGCCATCGAGGAGTGCCAGCAGGAACGTCTGGCCAGCCTGCACGGCCAGATCCGGGAGCACCAGGCCATGCTGGAGAACTCGGGCATGGTGGGCTACGCCCAGGAGGTGCTGAAGGAGACTGACCACCCCTGCTTTGTCCAGGCTGCCAAGCAGCTGCACAACAGGTACCAGGCTGTGGGCACGGGGCTGCCGGGGGGGTGAGGACACTCTGGTGCCCGCGGTGTCCCCCCCAGCATTCCCACTCTCTGGCACTGCAGGATCCTCAGGGCCACCGACTCGCTGCAGAGCTTCCGCCCTGCAGCCACAGCCTCCTTCAGCCACTTCCAGCTGGACGTCAGCAGGGAGCTGAAGCTGCTCACCGACCTGGCCTTCATCCGAGGTAAAGGCAGCGGGGCCCGGGCACCGGCTGTGCCCCGTGCGGAGGCGCAGCCCCCGCAGGCAGAGCGTTCCCTGCCCGCCTCGGAGCCGCAGCTCAGCCTCGGCCGCCGCCCAGGGCCGCGCTCGGGCAGGCGCTCGCGGATCTGCCGGTGCCCCCTCCCCGTCAGGGACGGCCCCCCCGCCCCAGCAGCCCCCAGAAAAGATCCCTGCCCTGCCCTGTGCCAGAGCAGACAGGCAGGGCCGTGGTGCCAGGTGAGGGCAGCAGGAGTGCCGGTGGGTGAGTACGGAGCTGCCCCGCTGCCGGGCAGGCGCTTCCCACAGGGCAGGAGCCGCGTGGCCCTGCCGGACCCGCTGGCGACACGTTTCAGACCTGCTTCTACCTCTCTTTGTTTATAGGCTGCGGCCGCTGCCGAGGCGTCACCGAAGTAACTGAGGCAAGTCACACCCCTGCCCCAGAGCCGCCCCGCTCTCTCTTCCCATCCCTCCATCCCTCCATCCCGTTCCCACCCTGGCCCTGCTCCGCCACCATCCTCCATGCCCATCCTGCCTGCAGGCGCTGGCAGCCGGTGGCTCTGCCTCCTCCATCTGCCGCAGCTCCTCCTGCCCTCCCACCCCCTCCTCGCCCCATTTCCATCCCCCTCCTCGCCCCATTTCCGTCCCCCTCCTTACTCCATTTCTGCCCCCTCGTTGCCCCATTTCTGCCCCCTCGTTGCCCCATATCCATCCCCCTCTTGCCCCATTTCCACCCCTCATGCCCTATTTCCATCCCTTCCCTCGCCCCATTTCTGTCCCACTCTCACCTCACTTGTCCCGTTCACCACCCAATTTTCTGCCCCTTCTCACCTCATTTCCATTTCCCTTTTGCCCTATTTCCATCCCCTCCTCACCTCATTTCCACTGTCACATGCCCCATTTCCACCCCATCCTTGCCCTATTCCCCTCCACCTCACCCCATTTCTGCCCCATCCTCACCCCATTACTATCTCCTTCCTTGCCCTGTTTCCATTCCTTGCTCCATTTCCATCCCCCCTCTTCCCATTTCTGTTCCCATTCTCCTCTTCCTCCATTTCCATCCCCTTCCTCACCCTATTTCTGTTCCTCTCTTGTGCCATTTCCACCCCATCCTCACCCCATTTCCTTTTCCCCTCACTCCATTCCTGTCCCCTTCCTTTCTCCATTTCCATCCCTCTCCTTGCTCCATTCCCACCCCCCTTCTTGCCCCATTTGTCTCCCTCTCACCCCATTTCTGTTCCCGTCTGCACCCCATTTCCACCCCATCCTTGCCCCATTTCTGCTCCATCCTCCCCCCATTTCTATTCCCCCTCTATCCCTATTTCCATCCAACTCTCACTCCATTTCTGTACTCTTCCTCACCCCATTTCTGTCCCTCTCTTTGCCCAGTTTCCACCTCTCTCCTCATCCCATTTTCTTCCCCCTCCATTCCCATCCCCTACCACCCGCCATCCCCATCTCCTGCTCCTCTCCTGCTGCCTCCGTCCTCTTTCTCTCTCTCTCTCTCTCTCTCTCTCTCTCTCCTCCCTCCCGACTTGCACTCGGCCTGTCTGGTCCCTGGAGCCCCACAGCAGCAGCTCCTCTGTCTCCCCGACTCTCGCTCTCCTCCGGTGCCGACACACGGTCTCCGCAGTCAGACCCCCCTTAGACTCCGCTGGTTGTGCGTCCGTCCGTCCGTCCGGAATGCCCCCGTCCCTGCGTCCGGCCGCCTCCCCGCCTGCGGGGGGGGGGGATGCTGCCTGATGCCCGCCGGTGCCTCTCCCCGCAGCGCCCGAGGCCCCCGTCATCGACACGCAGCGCACCTACACCTACGACCAGATCTTCCTGTGCTGGCGGCTGCCGCAGCACTCACCACCCGCCTGGCACTACACGGTGGAGTTCCGCAAGACCGACGCCAAGGCCAAGGGGCTGAAGCTGTGGCAGCGGCGGGAGGAGGTGCGCGGCACCTGCGCCCTCGTCGAGTACCTGGACACCGACAGCGTCTACGTGCTGCGGGTGAAGGGCTACAACAAGGCGGGCTTCGGGGAGTACAGCGAGGACATCTACCTGCACACGCCGCCCGCCCCGGGTGAGGGGGGCCGGGGGGCTCGGAGCACCCGCAGAGCGCCCCGGTGTGTCACCCCGCTCACCCTCCTCCTCCTCTCCTCCCCACAGTCCTCAACTTCTTCCTGGACAACCGCTGGGGCTTCAACCGGGACCGGCTGGCCATCAGCAAGGACCAGCGCGCGGTGCGCAGCGTCCCCGGCATCCCCATGCTCTTCGCCGCCGAGCGCCTGATGACCAGCTGCCACCTCTCCATCGACCTGGTCATCGGCGACGTGGCCATCACCCAGGGCAAGAGCTACTGGGCCTGCTGCGTGGACCCCAGCTCCTACCTGGTGAAGGTGGGCGTGGGGCTGGAGAGCAAGCTGCAGGAGTGGTTCCAGGTGCCGCAGGACGTGGTGAGCCCCAGGTGAGCGGGGCGGTGAGCGGAGGGGTGTCCTCTGCCTGTTCCTGCCTCCACAGCAGGCACTGGGGAGTGGGGGGGAGCTCCAGCCTGTCCCGTGTGTGTCGGTGTCAGGACTCACCTGTCCTCCTGCTGCAGGTACGACCCCGACAGCGGCCACGACAGCGGGGCCGAGGACACGACGGTGGAGGCGCCGCCACCCTACGCCTTCCTCACCATCGGCATGGGCAAGATCCTGCTGTCGCACGGCTCGGCGCTCACCTCCCGCGACCCCAACGGCTGCACCGTGCCCCTGCCTCCCCGCATCGGCATCTGCCTGGACTACGAGCAGGGCAAGGTGAGCTTCTACGACGCCGTGTCCTTCCGCGAGCTCTGGGAGTGCGGCGTGGACTGCTCGGGGCCCGTCTGCCCCGCCTTCTGCTTCATCGGGGGCGGGGCCCTGCACCTCCAGGAGCTGGTGGCCAACAAGCAGGAGCGGAAAGTGACCATCGGGGGCTTCCCCAAGCTGGACTGAGCCGTGCCCGCGCTCCCCGCGCGCCCCCGGCTGTGCCCCCCGAGAGCTCCGGGGCCTGGGGGGCAGGGAGCAGAGCACAGGGTGGGCAGTCCCGGCCCTGCCACTGCTGGGGACGGGCCAGGTGTTTGTTTTGTGGGATGGGGGGGGACGGGGACAGCTCTGCCGTCCCCTCCTCGCCCTGTCCGCCTGCCCCTCGCCCCAGCTCGGCCCCAGGCTGCTCTGGGCTGGGGCTGCGGGCAGGGCTGGCAGAGGGTCAGCCCCAGAGACGGGTCAGGGAGGGGGACGGGGCTGTGCAGGGAGGGGGGAGGCAGGTGACAGTGGGGGGGACAGTGGGGGGGGGGAGGCTGGGCTCTGGCTGGGGTGGGGGAGGCAGCTGGGGTAGGGGAGAGGGCGGGGGGGTAGACGGGGCTGGAACAAGGTGTGAAGACGTTTTGTAAAATGGCTCGTTTTCAATGCGGCTCATCCGGCCGGGCACGGCCCCCGGCCACAGCCACCGAGGGGTCCCTCCCGTGGGCTCCCGGTGCCCCCTCTCTGCCCTGTCCTTGGGCAGCCATGTGCCTGGCCAGCCCTGCCTGTGCCCTGCCTGCACGTGCTCCGAGGGCCACGCTTGGCTCCCGTTACACCGCTCGGTGCCAAACCGCACACGGCCGGGGCGGGCTGGGGCCGCGGGGTCCGGATCCGACCCGCCCAGGGGAGCCCCACGGGCCGTGCTGGCAGTTCCCGTGCCGGGATCTGTCCGAGCTGCTGTCGTTTCTCCTGGGTTCTGTTACAACAATTGCTGTATTTTCATGGTTTCCTACAATAAACTGCGATGCCAGACTCCTCGGGAGCCTCCCTGACGTGGAGGGCAGCTGTGGCTGTGGGGCCAGGCAGTCCATGGGGTCGGGCTGTCCATGGGGCCAGGGGGCTGTGGGGCTGGGCTGCCTCTGGGGTCAGGGAGCTGTGGGGCTCCTGGGCTGACCATGGGGCTGGTGAGCCAGAGGCTGTGGGGTCAGTCTGTCTGTGGGCTTGGGGGGCCGTGGGACCAGGCTGACCATGGGGCTGGGCTGTCTGTGGTGTTGGGGTGCTGTGGGTCCGGGCTGTCCTTCAGCCTGTGCCCAGCAGGGGCCAATCCTGCCCAGCCCAGGCAGTGCTGACGTGTCAGGTCCTGCCCGTGCTCTGCTCGGCCACGTGGTCACTGCCACCCCATCCTGGGGTGTCAGGGGGCTCCTGGACAGGTCATCACCTTGCCGGGCCTAAACCAAACCCCTGCAGCATTTTTGGGGGGTCCCAAAGGCGCACAGTCCAGCTAGGAAGGCTGAGGCATCCTCTCACGGTGGGTAACAGGGCTGGACCCCCCACTTGGGTACACTGCATGGCAGGTGGAAGGGCCACGTGGGGCAGGGCCCCCCCAGGCTGGTGCCTGCCCCTGGGGACCCCACCCTTATGTTTGAAGGTGAGGGGGCCACAGGGTCGGGCTTCCTGTGAACAGGCAGCTCTTTGTAGGGCCCAGCCCTGGTGCCTGTTTCGATTCCTGGGGCCCTGCCCAAGGCTGGAGGGTGGGGAGGGTGAGGGGGGAGACTGAGGAGGGGCAGCAGCAACCCCAGGCACCCCCCTGCTCTCCACAGGGCTCTGCCCCAGGCACACAACCCCATCCCCAGCTGGCAGCATGGATTGGGGGGGGATGCTACGCTGTACCACAGCCCCCCATCAGTGCACTCCCCACCCCACAGCTGAGCCTGGGGGCACTGGGCAGCCCCCCTTTCCCCAGAGGCCCCCCAGCCTCTCACCCACAGCCCAGCACAGCTCTGACACCTCCCAGCACATACCAGGCTCTCTGGGCACTTGGCACAGCAGTGACCCCCTCCCAGAGCTGTCCCCCAGCCACTGGGCTGGTCCCAAGGGTGTTCCTGGCCAAGCACTGGCTCCGTGCCTGCACCCACATGGAATTTCTTAGGGGAAGGTTTGGTTCCTTGTTTTTCTGCCTTTTCAGTGGTTGCCAAAACCCTCCCAGTGCCCAGGATGGGCCCAGCCCAAACTGGGACTGCCAGAGGGCCAGCACTGTGCTCCAGGCATGGCATTCCCAAGGCTTGTTCCCTGGCACAGCCCAACACACAGCCCTGCTGGGGCCACCATGCTGCCCCTCGGCACATCCCACCTTCCAGCTGTGCTCCCCTCCTTCCAGCAGCCCCCCAAAGCCTTTTTGGGGCTCCCTCAGGGTTTGGAGGACCTCCAGCCTGGAGCAGGCAGGGGAGGGGGGCAGGACATGCCACATGCACCCGGTGACACACGTGCAGCCCGTGCAGCTGCACGGCCCCGTCGGCTCTGTCACATTCCACCTGTGCAGCCGTGGGGAAATGGGACGTGTCAAACATCAAATGGGACACGTTGGATCGTGAACAGAAACCGAGAGTGCAGGAGGGCTCAGAGGGATGGAGCCCAGCAGACACGTCACACCTAGAGGGACACAGGGACTGGGGACACAGTGACACCCCCAGCACCAACCCCAGGACTGCCTGGATTGAGAAGTGAGAGCAACTGCCCAAGCTGGAGTCACCCCCTGACAGCCACACTGGGGTTGTCACAGCCCAAGGGGAGCCCCCCCAGCACAGCCCTGGGGACACGTGGCTGCCCCCATCCTTTTATTGTAACTGTGATAAATATACCCCGGCCGAGACCTGCCACCCCACCCAGGACCTGCCACCCCGCCGAGCCGAGCCCGGCACCAACACCCCCCAAACAGAGATATTTATGTAAAACAACACCACAAAAAGAGCAATTGAATCCCCAGGGGTGAGTGCAGGGCGAGCATGAGCCCGGCCCCCGCCACGCCCCCGGCACGGAGCAGGGTTGCAAAGCCAAGCGGGGACCGTGGGGTGCGGGGGACCCTCCCCCCCGCCCCCAATCTTCGTTCATCCAGTTCTGTCATATGCGCGAATCCGGCTGCTCCAGAACCATCCAGCGCCCGCTGCCCGCGGCGAGGGGCCGAGCAGCACCGGGGGATGTGCCCGGGGCCGGTGCTGCTCCCCCGGGAGTGGGGGGCTGCAGCTGCCCCCTCCCCTCGGCAGCCGCCCTCCGTCCCAGCGTGTGCCTCAGAGGTTGTCGGAGCCGGTGGAAGGGTTGGTGTAGGTGAAGGTGCCGGCCCTCGTGGTGCTGCTGCCGGCCACCTTGGGGGGAGGAAAAGTGCAGCGGTGTCAGGGTTGGGCTGAGCCCCCTCCCCCGGAGGCAACAGGGGAACCCCCCACACCCTCCCCACAGCCACTGTGGGCAGCCAAAAACTGCGTGGTGGGCACCTGCCCCCCAGCCACGGGCACCGTGGGCACCCCAGGCCCACACGGGCACCTCGAGCCGCCCCCCCCCGCCCCGCGCACGGGAGGAGCCGCGCTGGCCCCGGCCGTGTTCTCACACGATAAGCCGGCCGGGCGAGCGAGAAGGTAAATATTTACCCAGGCCCCTGGTATTTGCACAGGGTGAGCTGCTCGAAGGGAGCAGAGCAGCTGGACGCTCGGCCCCCGCCCGCAGCCCCGGCCTGGGGGGAGCGCAGGGCACGGGGAGGGGGGGAACGGGGCGGCTTCTGTGCCCCACATTGCCCAGGGGAGTTCTTCGTGCCTGCGGGCAACTCCCGCCGCGGCACCTGCAGCTCCATTTTCGGAGCTGGTGTGGGTTAGGGTGTAGGCTGTGGGGATCAGCCCCGCCGCCAGCCCTGAAGTGCCCCCATCCCCGCTCCCCACCCGCGGCAGAGGATGCTGCAACACCAGGAGAGCCGAGAGACGGGTTGGGATGCAGCTGAGCAGAAGGGGCAGCGCGGGCAGGCAGCGAGCCCTGCAGTGCTGCCAGGGCTGGGCAGGGGGAGCAGCCGCCCAAGGTCGCGGGGAGCTCCCCGGAGCCGGGCAGGGTCTGCCCGCGCCGGCCACGTACCCGCTCCCCACGCGGCTCCAGCCAGGCGTGAAAGTTACCCTCACCTCCCGGCGAGCCCGGCGCGGGACGAGCTCCCTGGACACCCGTCCCGGCTCCGTTAGCCATTAACAGGGGATGTACCCCTGCTCTGCACCCACCCCACAGCAGCCGGACCCCGGGGATGGGGGTCTCGCTCTCACCTGGCTGTAGGGGTTGGGTTTGCTGTTGGGGGACACGTAGCGCCCGTGGCTCTGGTACTGGAGGTACTCAGCCATGGGGTGGTAGGAATCCTTCTGGCTGAGCAGGTCCAGCTTCCCTCGGCTTTTCCGGCGGCAAGTGCAGGAGGACTGGGGGAGAGAGAAGGGATCAGGGCCTGGGGTGTGGGGACAGGGGACTCACTGGCAGAACACAGATGAGGATGGGGATGGGACCTCACCATCAGGAGGAGGCAAGTGAAGAAGCTCAGCAGCACCAGGATGCTGACCAGGACCAGTAGAGCAATGGCCCAGTCTGGGACCATGGGCACTGGTGCTGGGGACATCACCTCTGTGGAGCCTGAAAGGAGCAGAGCTGAGTCTGCACCACAGGCAGAGCCTGACAGAGCCCTGAGAGACCCCCAGGATGGGGCATCAGGGGCTGAGCCCTCCCCCACGGAATCCACTTGCTTTTCCCAGTGCTGCCCACTGGGAACCTGCACTGGCTCTGCCCGCTGTGAGCCCCGAGCTTGTCTCAGCACCAAAGAGCCCCAGTCAGGACAGGGCAGCATTTACAGAGCCCTCTGACCCCACCCCGGGCTCCATCTGCCCTCCCACTCTGTCCCAGAGCCCCCACTCACTCTGGATGCTGTCCAGCTGCAGGCCCATGATGAAGCCATTCTGGTCCAGGCTCTTCCTCAGGCGCTGCTCGGCAGCGTTGGGGGTGACAGTGTCACTGCCATTCCCAAACACGAGGGTGGACTGCACCTCCACCGAGCCCTGGCTGTGTGGGAGGAGGTGTCAGTGCCCAGATCACCCCCTGAGGGGCTCGGCACCAGGCGGGATGTGTGTGCCAGGACACTGCTGCTGCTCACCTGTACTGCAGCTCACTGCACCCCATGTAGGTCTGTGTGCCCGCGCAGCCCGCGCAGCCGAACACGTGTTCAAACTGGAACGAAGCGTTGGGGTGACGGTGACCTCCCCACAGACACCTCATCTGTCACCTCCCCACAGACACCTCATCTGTCACCTCCCCACAGACACCCCATCTGTCACCTCCCCACAGACACCCCGCCCTTCCCATTCCCATGCAGCTGGAGCTGCTGGCAGAGCAGATGCTCAGGGTGAGCCCCAAGGTGAGGCGGCTCCTCCCTGGCACAGCCCGGGGGGCGTTGCTGGTGCGGGCAGAGCTCCCAGGACTCACCATGCTCAGGACAGTGCGGCTCAGGCTCCGGTACTGCTCCGACGTGGGGTCACGCAGGCTCTCGTTGAAGCTCCTGTTGATGATGCGGAAGGACAGCGGGACGCGGGCGAGCAGCTGGACGGCAGCGGGCAGCCGGGCTGTGGCTTTGCTGGGGTTGGGACCCTCCCTGGTGGGGGTCTGCCTGTGGGCTGTGCTGCCCTCAGCTGTCACAGAGGTTGTCCGGGTGGGAGGGACCTGAGCGCTGGTGCTGCCGTTGGCGCTGGAGTTGCCGCCATCCACGGTGGTGGGAGCGGCAGAGCTGCTGTTGGTGCCCAAGTGGGGAGCCCAGCTGCTGCTGTTCGAGGTGACATTGGGGTGGGAGATGGCTGGGCTGCCAGGGATGGGCACTGTGGTGCCATTGCCCAAGGAGTGGTTGCCGGACTGGAAGTCTGTGGTGTTTTTGCCAGGGAACACGGTGGCATGGGGGAAGAGAGAGGGTGGGGACCTGCTGCCTCCTGTGCCCCTGGTGAAGACAGGAGGAGCAGCAGTCAAGGTGTGGGTGGTGGTCTCCGTGGTCGTCTCCGTGGCGGTCGTTTCAGCCGTTTCCATCTCCATGGTCGTCTCCATGGGCACAGCACGTGTATCTGGAGGAAACACCAGGAGTTGGCAGCTGCAGCCCCGATTTGGGAAGGTTTTGCCCAACAGAGCTGTACACTGCAGGAAGCACCGTGATCCACACGAGCCAAGAACCGGTGGCTCCTGCTGCCCACGAGACCTTCAGGAACACCCCATGACTGTGGTTGGTGCTGGGCACGTGTGACACCGCCAAGGGTCCAGGCAGTGCCACCTGGGCACTGGTACCAGCCCTGCAGACCCCCAGATCCTGGGGTGACCCTGCCACACTGCGGGGCTCAGGCACCACCCCAATAAAGCCTCCTTTGCTGTGGGTTGCAGGGTGGGGTGCCCCCTGTGCCCCTCGGACCCGCCTGGCCTGGCTGTGGGCCAGCACAGGCAGCTCCCGGGCAGGTTCTCAGTGGGTGCCACAGGAGCCGGCGGCACTGGAGGAGAGCCCGGGGTCCGGGTGCTCACCGGGACACACCTGCATTCCAGCCTGCGAGCCCCAGGCACAGCCTGCTCCGGCTGGTCCCGGCACAGCCCAGCCCCGGACACGGCAGAGAAGGGGCCGTGGTTTGAGCCCCCAAGTCCTGGCTTTGCTGGGCACAACCAGCCCTGCCGTGCTGCACCTCAGAGCCAGACCGGGACAGGTGACAAGGTCCCTGCTGCCGGGGTGCCACCAGCTCTGGTGTCCCCTGGTCCCCACTCTGAAAGGCATCCCACTCCTCTCCCCCTGGCCCGGTACCTCCCCACTTGCCCAGGTCACAGCCCAGCTCCCCCTGGCTCGGGGTGCCCCAGCCCCTCACCTGTGCCCAGCACGAGCAGCAGCAGAAGGGCAGTGAACGCCATGGGGCTCGTCCGGAGGGTCCCAGCGCCTGGCGGGGCTGGGCGGTGGCTGCTCTCCCGTTAGCCGGCGGCGCACGCCTCGATCCAGGGATCCGGAACTGGCGGCTCGGCAGCGGCCGGAGCTTTATAGAGCACCTGGAGCAGGTGGAGAGGCCCCACCCCACCGCCGGCTCCAGGGAGGGGGCTTCCTCTGCCCCGTTTGGCACAGAGGTGCCACCGCGCCGATACAGCGCCCACAGCAGCATCACACCTCCCCCCCCCAGGCTGAATCCCCCCGTGCTTGCTCGGCTCGGGGGGACACCGCTGGCAGCATTCCCGTGCCGTGAACGGACACAGCCTCGGGCGGGCACAGGACGGGACAGTAGCTGGGCATCCCGGGCAGGGGTAGGGGCAGCATTTGCCCAACCCTACGGGCTGAGCCACAGCCCCCGGGACCTGGTGGGGTTACGGGGGGGACACGGAGCCCCCCAGCCCCTCGTGCAGGGGGGCCTCAGCCTCTGGCTCAGCCCGGGGTTAATCATTACCGGCCGGCCACTGCCTCGCCCTACACTCAAATAAACACCGGTGACCCCCCCGAAACGCTTACGCAGGTGTAGCCAAGGGCCCCACGACATCCCAGTACCTCCCAGTAACCTGCCTGCAGGTCCCAGGGCCCCTCCAGCAGGTACAAACCCCTGACCCCACTCAGGACACGGCTGACGCCAGGTGCCCCACCCCAGAGGTAACGGGTGCCGCCCGTGCTGGGGCACAGAGCCCACGTCCTCCGGGTGACACGTGCTCCTGGCACGGCCGAGCATCACCAGCCACTGTGGTCCCTCCCTGCCCCTGTCCTGAAGAGACCCCCACTCCTGGGGGAGGGAGCTCCGATCCCTGGGAGGGCCCCAATTCCTGGGGAGGCGTTGGTGGGGTCTCCCACACCTGACTCCTGCCCAGCCTCCCGTGGAGCCGAAGTGCCACCCCAGCCACGCCAAAGGGTTCCAAGGCAGCGCTGAGAAGGGGAGCAGAGACGAGGGACCCTCTGTGCTGCAGTGACACCGGGGCAAGGCATGGATGGCCTTGGTGTCAGTGCAGGTGCAATGGGACCCAGTGGCCCTCTGTCCCCACTGGGGGCCAGAGCCTTGGTGCCAGACATGGGGACACAGGCAGGATGCAGGCAGGATGCAGGCAGGGCACAGGCAGAGTGCAGGCAGCAACTCTGGGTGAACTTGTCCTCCCCCAAAGGCCTTGCCATGGGGACAGCAGCCCCCACGCAGTGACACTGACCTCCCCACTGCCCTCTGCCCGCTGTGCCAGCACCAATCCTCGGTTCCACTGAGCACAGGGGGCTCTCCCCAGAGCTCCTCACCCCCCAAAGCAGGGGCTTGATGTCTACAGTGTCCCTCCACGCACAGAGGACACGCCCTGTGGGGGGCTGAGGGGCAGGTGGGTCTCACAGGGACCACAGCACCTCTCACGGCAACCCTCTCACACACGAGCCCCGGGCCAGGGGGCCGTGCAGCCACCCTGGCTGCGTCCCGTGGGTCCTGTGCACCCACCCCCACCGTGCCTCGTGGGTCCCGTGTGCCCACCCTGTCCGTGCCTCGGGGTCCCGTGTGCCCACCCGCTCCCTGCTGGGTGGGTCCCGTGTCCCCGCCGTGCCCGGGGGGGTCCCGACCCGCGCGCCCCCGCGGCTGCCCCGCGCGCGCTCCCGCTCCGACCGGCGGCGCCGGAGCTGCGGCGTCCCCTGGCGGGAGCGGCCCCGCACGACGCTCGCCCCGGGCACCGGCACCGCCGGGGGACCGGGACCGGACCGGGACCGGACCGGGACCGAGATCGGGACCGCGACTGGAGCGACACCGGAGCGGGAGGGGGAAAACGACTGGAGCGAGACCGGAGCGGCAGTGGGAGCGCGATCGGGACGGGGAGCAAGACCGCGACTGCGACTGGAGTGAGACCCGAGAGCGAGCGGGAGCGCGAGCGGGACCGGGACTGGGACCGGGACTGGGACCGGGACTGGGAGCTGGAGCTGGAGTAGGAGCAGGAGCAGGAGCAGGAGCAGGAGCAGGAGCAGGACTGCGACTGTAGCCAGACCAGAGGGGGACTGGGACGGCGATTGGAGCGAGACCGGAGGGGAAGAGGGACTGGGAGAGGCGGGAGGAGAAGCGGAGCGGAACCGCAGATGGAATGGAAGCGGGAGCGGGACTGGACCGGGAGCGGGACCGGAGAGGGAGAAAGAGAGAGACCAAAACGGTAGCGGGACCCGCGGTCGCTCCTCGCTGGGGGCGTGGGACGAGGCGCTCGGTACCGAGCAGTGATGTCACCTGCCCCGGGACCCCCGGGTCGCGAACGGGCACCGGCCCCGGCCCCGGTTGCGGCCCCAACACCGGCGGGCAGCGCCGCGTTGCCCTTTTAAGAGGGGCCCGGTGCCGCCGCGCCCATTGTCGCCGCCGCCGCCGCGGGGCCGGGCCGGTGCCGGGGCCGCGCGCTCCGGGGCGAGCGGGGGGGCGGTGGGGGCACATTCCGCCGCGTTGCCGGGACAGCCGTCGCCGTGGCGACCGGTCCGTGCCGCCGAGCCGCGGTGCGCGCCGCGCAGTTCCCACGGAGCGGCCCCGGGCGGCGGCGGCGGCGGTTCCCGCTCCCTCCGGGGCGGCGGGAGGGCCGGGATGCGGTGCAGTGTTGTGCTCTCGCCCACCAATATTGCACTCGTCCCGGCCTCCCGCCGCCGCGGGCTGCGCCGGTGGGACCGGCCGGGCACGGACCCGGCCCCCGCGACCACCGGGAGGACGGCGCGGGACGGAGCCGAGAGCACGGGGAGGGCACCCAGAGCCCTCTCGGGGCACCGGGAACCCCCGCCAGGGACGGGGCGCGCAGGCTAGAAAACACTCAAAACTTTATGGCCAGGCGTGGGGCAGGGACCGGAGCGCCCGGGGCAGGCGCAGAGGAAGCCCCGGCACCGCGGGGCCCCGGTACCGGCAGTGCAAAGTCCGCGGGGGGCCGGGAGCGGGGCCCGGCCGGGAGGGGCGGCGGGGCCCGGGGCGCCCCCGGGTGCCGCTGGCGGGGGAGGCCCGGGCTGGGCGCGGTCACTCGCGTCCCTCCAGCAGGAATCGGCGGAAGGGCTCGAAGTCGGCGGGGATCGTGTCTGTGAGGGGCAGCGCGGGGGGCGTCAGGAGCCGGTGGGGGGAGCAAGCGCCCGGCCCAGGACCGACGGCCCGACCGCCGCCGCAGGGGCGCGAAGGGGATGCTCGGCCGGCCGCCGGGCCGGGGCGGGGGTCCCGGGGGGCCCTGCTCACCGTTGCAGCGGTACTGCAGGTTGGACCAGATGATGTTCTCCTGGGAGAAGCAGAAGACCCCCAGCCGCCCCCCGCGCATCGTGGTGTCGATGATCACCCCGGAGTCGGCCACCAGCCGCGGGCCCTCGTACAGACGGACCCTGGGGGGGGAACGGGGCCCGACCAGTCAGCGGGACCCCACCGGGGTCAGCATCGGGATCCCACCGAGACCCCATCGGGGCCAGCACCTGGACCCCGCCAGGACCCCACTGGGACCCCTCCAGGACCAGCATCGGGCCCTACCGGGCATCCCGACCCAGGATGGTGGCACCGGGCTGGGGCCGGGGCATCCCGCGGGGGGCTGGGCCGGGGGCACCGGGCTGGGCTGGACCCCCGGGCCGGGGCCCCCCGCCATGGCCGGGCTGGAGCCCCCCGCGCCGCCCCCGGCCCGGCCCCGCCGCCTTTGTCGGGCACTTTGCATGTGAAAGGCGCCGGCGGGGTCGCCATGGCGACGGGACAATGGCCCCGGGGGCCCGGGGGGCGGAGGGCCCGGCGGCGGAGCCCCCCCGCCGCGGCCGCCCCGGCGGGAGCCTTAAAGGGGAAACGCTCCCGCGGCCCCGCCGGCCAGGACCCCTCCCCATGGCCGGCATCCCCCCACTGTGGTGGCCCCACAGGGCTGGGTACCACCCCATGACCAGCATCCCCTCACTAGGGTGGTCCCACAGGGCTGGTTTCCCCCCCCCACGGCCAGCATCCCCCCACTGCGGTGGTCCCACATGGCTGGATCCCTCCCCACGTGGCATCCTGTCACCAGGGTGATCGCACAGGGCAGGACCCTTCCTGATGGTCATCATTACCCTCACCAGGGCTGGATCACACCAGAATTGTTTTCCTCCCAGTGATCATCATTCCCCCACCGGTGTGGTCCCACTAGGGCCGGACCCCACCCTGCCCCGTGGTGAGCACACCCCCCACCACCTCAGCAGCCCCCGTGCCCCCCACTCACCTGATGTAGCCCACCTGGGGCCTGTGTGCCAGCTGCCAGCGGTAGGACGTCTTGTCCCTCCAGCCGACGTTCCGGGGGTCCTTCCAGAGCAGGCGGACGTGGTCGGGCGTGTGGCCCGTGTGCCACAGCGCGTTGCGCAGGTGCTCCCCGGGGCCCGTCGAGGACTTCACTGCCTGGGGGGCACAGGGGGTGTCAGAGGGGACCTGGCCAGGAGGGATGGAGAGCCTGACCTGGCCCACGGGGAGCCAGCACCCACCTTGAGCTGCAGCCCTGGCTCGGCCACGGCACGGAAAGGAGTGGCCTGCCAATACGTCTGCTCCGTCTGCTTCCACATCACCACGTAGAAGCTGGCGCTGTCCTGGTAGCTGAAGATGAAGCCGGCGTAGTCATCATCAGTAACGGTGTTGACGTGGAAGGTGCCCTCGAAGTCCACCCCGTTGAAGGCCGTGTAGCCTACGGGCAGGAAACGCTGTGGGATTCCCCAGCCCACCCACCCTTCACCCCTCTGTGGGGCAAAGAACCAGCCCTCGTCCCCCCCACGCAGAGGGGCAGGAGTAGGGGGGCTGCCCCCGGGGCCTGTGGGTGGGTGAATATCTCTTACCCACAGCCAAGCCCGGGTCGCTGTTCATGGTCTGCACGATCTCCATGCCCTGTGAGGGACAGCAGGGTGAGGGGCAGCCCCAGCACCCCCGGGGACCTCCCGACCCCCTCAGCTCCCACCCTGCAGCGCAGCCCCCAGAAACACGGGGCACAGCACCCACACCTGGTTGAGGACAACCCAGTTGGGGTCGATCTGGGCATCCCCCTCGGGGTCGAGGATGACGGTCTGGTAGGCGCGGAAGTCGGTGAGCGTCACCTCGGCGCTCTCGGGACACACGTCCAGCTGGTCCACCACGGTGTCATTGTCAAAGTCCTCCTCACAGACGTCACCCACGCCATTCCCTGGGGACACGTGCCCAGTCAGGGCCGGGCTGAGCCCACGTGGCTCTGCCTCCCCTCACCTGACCCGCACTCACCATCCGAGTCCTTCTGGTTGGGGTTGGGAATGAGGCGGCAGTTGTCTGGGCCAGGTGGCACGTAGTCTGGGATGCCATCGTTGTCATCGTCATTGTCACAGTCGTCCCCCAGCCCATCATTGTCCGAGTCCAGCTGGGAGCTGTTGGGGATCTCGGCGCAGTTGTCCTTGGTGTCCTGATGCCCGTCCCCGTCACTGGGAGCAAAAACAAGGTCAGAGCAGTGCCAAAAGCGGGGACCTGGCACTACATCTCAGAATCTTTAAGACCCTGTCATCCCCCCTGCCAGGTCCTGAATCAGTTCTGCCCCCAGGGACAGGACAGGACAGGACTGGATGGGAAGGTGACCCCACTGCAACACTGTCCCCACCTGTCCTCATTGGTGTCACAGATGTCTCCTACCAGGTCGCTGTCCATATCTGTCTGGAGGAGACCACAGCCCTAGTTCAGTGACACCCCAGGGCGAGAAGGACACCCCACTCCACACCGGGCCAGGCCCCACTTGCCGCAGGCCCCCTGCCCTGAGTGGGTTGCCCCATACCTGAGTGGGGTTGCTCATTTCAGGGCAACTGTCACAGGCATCCCCAACACCATCCTCATCCCGGTCCGTCTGCAGAGGGTTGGGCACCTTGGGGCAGTTATCCAGCATGTTGGGAATCCCTACAAGGACAGTGCTGGGTGGTGGATGCCCTTCTCCAACACTGGTTGTCCCAGGACAGCCCCCCTGGCACAACCAGGCCACCCCAATAGCCACTCACCGTCCCCATCGATGTCGTTGTCACAAGCGTCCCCCTCGCCGTTGCTGTCTGTGTCCCGCTGGTCGTTGTTGGGCACGTTGGGGCAGTTGTCACAGGCATCCCCGAAGGAGTCGGTGTCTGAGTTCTGCTGGTCTTTGTTGGGGAAGAGCCGGCAGTTGTCCTGCGGGAAAGAGGACAGGGATGTTGCTGCTGCTGCGCTGGCTTGCAGACAAGAAGCCACAGGGTAGGAGGATGTCTCCAGCATGCTGAGCCACCAGCCTGCTGCTCCCCAAGAGAAGCATCTTGAGGGACTCAGGCCTGAGCCAAAAGAAGAAGCCCTCCCAGAGCCACCAGCACAGCCACCCCCCAGCACAGCCACCTCCACGTTCTTGACACCATCACCATCAGCGTCATCATCACACTGGTCCCCAATGCCGTCGTTGTCGGCATCCTCCTGCCCGGAATTGGGCGTCAGGCGGCAGTTGTCCTGCAGGGAAGGGGAGGAGATGAGGTCTGGAGCACGGCTCTGCTGTGGCCCCTGCACCCCCCAGCCCCTGCACCCCCTCCAGGAGCTCACCTGCTTGCAGTGCTTGTTGTTGTCAATGCAGGGCAGGGGCTCGTCCGGGTAACCGTCCAGGTCCGTGTCTGGCCCACACACGTTGCCATTGCCAGCCCAGCCCACGTTGCACTGAAGAAGAGATCAGGGGCTGGGAAGGGCCCTGGCAGGACCAATGCTGCCCCTGCCATAACCCCCACACCCCCTCCCAGCCCTGTCCCCCACTCACCGCACAGGAGATCTCCCCGTTTCTCTCGAACAAGCAGAAGCCGTTGATGTCGCAGGGGTTGGTGGTGGTGGTGCTGCAGGACTTTTGGGGGACGCAGCCCGACGTTTGGTTCCCCACAAAGCCCGACTTGCAGGGACCACACTTGAAGGAGCCCTGGAGGGGGAGAGAGGGCAGGGGTGGGATGAGGGGAGCCGGGTGGCCCCGGGAGCCAGGGAGGGAGCGGGACAGTGCTGCTCACCAGCGTGTTGGTGCAGATGGAGTTGGGGTCGCAGCCCCCGTTGTTCCCGTCATTGCATTCATCGATATCCGTGCAAACCTGCGAGCAGTGTGGGAGAAACCCTCACCTGGGGCCTTCCCCTGCCCATTCCTGCCCCCCTGGGAAGTTGCCCTCCTCACAGGCAGTGCCCTGCCGTCTGGAGCACCCACAGGGACCTGGTGGAGTCCTGTGGCACCTCACTCACCTGCTTGCTGGCCTTGGCATAGTCCACCCCCACACCAGAGACGGTGTTGCCTCGATAGCCACGGGGACAAGGCTCACAGCGGAACCCGGGGGACGTGTTGATGCACTTGGAGCCAGGGAAGCAGGGGTTGGCATGGGCACACTGCAGCACCGGGAAGAGAGACCAGCTTCACCCTCGGGCACAGCATTGGGGCTGCTGCCATCCCAGCAGGGCCTTTGCTGAGAGGAAGCATCCTCTGCCTGCACTGCCCTGGCAGTGCTGGGGCTGCTGGTCTCCCCAGAGGGTGCCCACCTCCTCGATGTCAGCGCAGTGCGTGCCGTTGCCCTCCAGCCCTGGTGGGCAGGGCCCGCAGCGGTACCCGGGGTACTCGTACGTCTCCATGCAGTCCACCCCGCTGAAGCAGGGGTTGGGGTTGCAGCGGGACCGGTGCTCGTGGAAGCCTGAGGGGAGGACAGGCAGATGAGGGGTGAGACAAGGCGGCTCTTTGCCCCCCCGAGGTGGGGGCAGAGCCTCGCCAGCACTCACCGCAGACCTGGCACTCCATGATGGTGTTGCGGATCAGAGACATCTCCTTCACCTGCAAGGCAGCAGAGCGTGGAGCATCAGGGGGTGCTGGCACTGTGCTCTAGGGAAATCCGTCCCAGGGAGGACTGGTACCCCCCCACTGTCCCACCTGGTCCCTAATGTCTTCCCGCAGCTCCGACAGGACCCGGTTGAAGAGGGTCAGCTGCGTGACCAGCGCCTTGGTCTGCTCACCTGCCAGCAGCAGAAAGGACAAGGTCAATCCCAGGACAGACACAGCCCCCTGGGGACATAGGCCAGGACTGCTCTGCCCACCAACACTGAGTTGGGAGGACAAGGCAGTTGACAGCCTGTTCTTCTCCTCCGTGGTTCACACAGGATCCCTTTCCCCATAACACAACCCGTGCCTTTTGATGTACCCCATGTGGGGCACTGGGACAGGCTGTGGAAGGGTTTCTGCCTCCGTGGAGCCCCAAATGCCTCAGGTCAGGGAATGGGGAAAGCAGAGCAGGGACTCACCCAGGATGGAGGCCAGCACACTCGTCACTGCAAGGAGAGAGACGAGATGTTACCAAATGCTGCCATCACACCCCGACAGCATCACCTCACACAGTCACTCCCAGTCAACACATGAGCAGCGCTGGAGCTCCCACCTGTGTGGGGACCCTGGGCCAGGAGAGGCAGGAGCACCCGTCTGTGCTGTCACCCCCCACCTCCCTGTACCACAGCACACACAGGTGACCCCATAAGCCCCCCAAGCCATTACCTGCACTGTGAATGGACTCATCTCCTTGGAAAGGGCACTCACTCAGGGCCCCCACGCGGCTCATGGACCCGCCCAGGATCAGCTTCATGGACTCCACGAACCCCTGATGTACGTGGGGAGACACAGTCAGTGGGGGGGGGCTCTGCCCATCCCCAAGGGCACAGTCGTGGGGTCTCCGTCCCCCCAGCACTCACCTGCATCCTCTGATAGGCCTTCTGCCCCGTGCGCACCTCGATGGCCTCCACCTCGGCCAGGGGGATCTCGGACAGCTCGGGCAGCCCCACGCTGGAGTCCATCTGCTTGCAGTCGACGTAGAGCTCCACGCTCAGGGTGTCCCTGCGCAGCCCGCTCAGGCGCACGATGACAGAGTGGCTCTGCCCGTCCGCCACGTGCGCGTGCTGCAGGTTGACCGAGTGCACCTTGTTGTCCTCCCGCAGGTACCGCACCAGGACTGCGGAGGAGCGGGGAGGGGCCGTCAGCTCCCCCCCGGCACCGGCAGCACCCCGGGACCAGCAGGCACCCACTGCTCCTCCCCGTGAGCCCCTTGGACGGCAGGAACTCAGTCCTGTTTCCCTCAGAGCACCGGGGCAGGAGCAGGACCAGCCCGTCCCCATACGTGGGGCACCCACCCACCTTTGTTGATCTTCCCCACGACCGAGACCTCCAGCCACCGCGTGTTGTCCTTCTTGGAGTAGAGGCCGAAGAGGGTCCCCCCCCTGTTTGGGGGGCAGGCGGAAGGTGGACAGGAGGTACACGTCGTTGACGGTCAGGAGCTCCATGCGGATCTTGTGGGCCACGCTGGCCATCTGCCGCACCTCGCTCACCAGCAGCAGGTCAATGACTGCGGGAGCCGAGCACCGGGGTCGCCTCCGCACCGGCAGCCGCAGCTGCGGCCGGTGACCGCAGGGATTCCCGGTGCGGTCACACCGAGGGGGGGTTGGGGGTGACCCTGGACCGCCGTTCCCCGGGGGGACCGGGGAAGCCCCGGGGTCTCCGGGGCCGCCCCCGCACGGTGGCGCTCCAGGACCGGTCGCGCCGCCGAGAGCGACCCGCGGAGCCCCCGCACCGCCGGGACCGGCGGAGTCACGGCCCGGAGCCCGCCCTGCAACCGGGGCTCCCCCGCATCCCGCTCCTCGGCACCCCCC
>NW_020885076.1:193891-221709 GCF_003945725.1 Corapipo altera | reverse complement strand
CCCCCTTTTCCTGTGGGCCCCCTGCACCCTCCCACTCCACTGCACCGCTCTGTACCCCAGCACAGCCCCCTCATCCCATCACACCCTGTCCCATCACAGCTCCACTGTCCCGTTGCACCCTCACACCCCATTGCACCCCCTTATCCTATCGCACCCCATGTCCCTTTGGAAACCCGCTTCACTCCATTGCACCCCATCACACCCCCCTTTCCTGTGCCCCCCTGCACCCTCGCACCCCACTGCCCACCCTGTCCCATTGCACCTCATTGTTCTCCCTTTTCCCATTACACCCCCCTGCCTGTCACCCGCACCCACATCCCAGTGCATCCCCCTCATCCTCATTTTCCATCACACACGGTTTCCACCCCTCACCTGCACCCCTGTGCCCCCCACCACCCCTTACAAGCACTTCTCCCTCTGCCTCCCACCCCTCACCTGGGTGTGGGAGCCCTTCCCCTTGTCCCAGCTCTCCCCCCCCCAACCCCTTGCCTGCCCAGGGTGCCCCCCAGGCACGGCACCTGCAGCCCCCACTCCCCCTGCCCACAGGGCACCTGCCCGCGCTGAGGACACAGGACGAGGGCACCATCTCCAAAACGCAGCAGATCATAACTCACCTCAGGAAACAGGTACGGGGGGATGTGGAGCACCCCCTGCCCCGGGCTGGGGGGCACCAGAGCCCCTCGAGGAGGAGGGGCCTCTGTCGTGTCTCCCACTGGCAGGATTCAGCACGTGGTGTTTTCTCTGCAGAAGTACAACGCCGACTACGACCTGTCGGCCACGCAGAACGCAGACACGCTGGCCTTCGTGTCCCTGCTGGAGGAGAAGCTGCTGCCGGTGCTGGTGAGGCTCAGGGGGGAGCCATGGGGAAGGGGGGCTGGCCAAGGATGGGGTCTGCTCCCTGGAGACGTGCCAGTGGGCTCAGGTGTGTGCCCACCCGCCTGCGGAGCCGGAGCGCGCTGCCGGCAGCAGCGTCCCGGGGGTCTGGCGTGGCAGGGATCGGGGTGGGGGTGGGTTGTGCAGCCAGGGCTGGGGTCTGTCCTGCACCACGATGCTCCCGCAGCCCCTCACGATCTCTGGGGTGGCTGTGCTGGGCAGGGGCTCTGGTGTGCCAGCCCCCCTGGCTGCAGCCCCGCCGTGGCCGGGCCGCGGGTTGTTCTCCACCACAGATCCACACGTTCTGGGTGGATGCGAAGAACTACGTGGAGCACACGCGGAAATGGTACGCGGAGACCATCCCCTTCCCCCTCAACTTCTTCCTGCCCAACTCCATGCACAAGCGGCACCTGGAGCGGCTGCAGCTCCTGTGGGGGGACGACTACATGGAGGATGAGGAGAAGCTGGAGAAGCAGGTGAGGGATATGAGGTCTGGGCACAGCAGGTCCTGGGTGGTGCCCAGGGGATCCATGTGAAGCCAAAATCCAAATTGGGGTCTGAGATTCTGCCCTCCAGCTCCCTTGAGCACCGTGGCAGTGCCTGGGTGGGTGACAACCCTCTGTCCTCCTCCTCCTCCTCCTGCAGCTCTATCGGGAAGCCCGGGAATGCCTGACACTCCTCTCCCAGCGCCTCGGCTCCCAGAAGTTTTTCTTCGGAGACTCGTGAGTGGCCGAAGAAGGAGCAGGGGAAGGGGCCTGACCACACCCTGGCAGAGCTGAGCCTCCCCTGGTCTGCAGGGGAGTCACAGCCCCTGTGCACTGCTTTGCGGGTGGGACAGGGCTGTTCCAGGCAGCAGGGAGTGAGGAATTCAGGCTGTGGGAGTGGTCTGGGATGGGATCATCCTGCTCCCCATCCTCACCTTGGGCTGGAGGCAGAGTGCCCTCCCAAGGACGGGAAGTTGTGTGCCATCCCCCAGGGCGCTGGGGGGTGGCCGGTGTGTCCGTGTGGCTTTGGGTGGGGACAGTGGCCCAGCCCTGGCTCTCTGTGCCCCAGGCCAGCCTCCCTCGACGCCTTCGTCTTCAGCCGCCTGGCGCCGCTCCTGAAGGCGAAGCTGCCCAACGGGAAACTGCAGCAGCACCTGAAGTCCCTGCAGAACCTGTGCAACTACTGCACCTCCATCCTCAGCCTCTACTTCCCCTGGGATGGAAGTGAGGGCCGCCCCCCACCTCACCCTGCGGGCTCGGGGTGACCTTTCCCCCCTCTCATCCCTGCTCTGTTCCCCCAGCTGATCCCTTGGCCGGTGCCCCACGGGCTGCGGGCACAGACAGCAGTGAGGGAGAGGAGGACCCCCACAAACGGCGCAACCAGCTGCTGTCGGTGCTGGTGGGGCTGGTGGCCATGCTGGGCTACGCCTTCCTCAGCGGCATCGTGTCCATCCAGCGCGGCGGCGTGGGGCCGGCCGGCCGGCAGCCCATCGCCATGGAGGAGGAGGAAGAGGAGGAGGAGGAGGAGTGAGGATGAGCTGTGTGACCGTCTCACCCCCCAGCCCCCTGGAACTGACTGTTTTTACACCAGGAGCCTGGCAGCATCATTCCCCTTGGGTGCTCCGCTCGTTGTCCCACCAGGAACCACGGCCCTCACTGTGGGAGTGTCCCTGCCACGCCAATAAACCTCCCTCTTGTCCTCTCGGCGCGCTCGGGGTCCTTCCCAGTTTCCCCAGTTGCCCAGGCTGGAGTGCTGCAGCGGGCACCAGCATGTCCTGCCCCCAGCTCTGCCCTTGGCCCCAGGCCCAGGTCTCACTGGGGACTGGGCACGGGGGGAACCTAAAAGCATCTGTGGTGTCTCAGCTGCATTCCCTGTCCCTTCTCCTGCAGCTGTGGGGCTGAGCCCACATCGTTCCAATGTGGAGTCCCTCTGGGCAGATTCTGTGGGGCTCACGCTGCTGCCAGCCCGGCTGCCCCGAGAGCAGCACAGCTGGGGACATGAAACCAGCGCGGCCGGAGCTGCTCGTCAGGACACGTCCCCAGACCCGGGAGCACTCCCTGCTGCCGGCGGGACACCCGGAGCCCAGCTCCAGCAGCCGGGATCCCTCCGGCGCTGACATGTGTTTGCATTCCTCCACGCCTGCCAGCGCCGGGAGCTCCCGCGGCTGGCACGGCCGGGAGCGCGTCCCGCGACGAGTGTGGGCTGCCCGCCGCGGGCTCGCGGGCTGTGAGCGGGGTCGGGGGGCAGCCACTCGGGCTCCCTGTGCCCCCCGTGGTCTCCTGGGCCACCCGGCGTGGGGCTGGCCCCCGGCGCTGACCGCGCTGCCGCCGTTCCCTGCCGGCCACTGCGGGTTTACGAGAGCGCAGATGGAAACGGCGGCGCCGGGCCAGCCCGGCACACAGCCCTCGCTTGTTTGGCCGCCGGCTGCCGCCGCCACCGGCATCCCGGCCCTGCTGCTGCGGTGGCTGGATGTCCCCGGGCTGAGCTCCTGGACACGCGCCCCACGTGCCCCCCACCCGGCCCCGATGGCCGGGGGGCCCCTGCGCCGTGCGGGAGCGGAGCTGCGGTGCTGGGCAGCTGCGGAGCCTCCCCCGTACTGGCCCAGTTCAAGGGGCCCCGCTGGGAGGGGGATGACTCAGTGCAGCCCCCCCAGTCCGAGCCCGCTCCCCCATAACGTCACTCAGGAAGTATGTGCCCCAAGCTCCCGGTTCCCATTAGCTGGAGGGGCTGATGGCTGCTCCGGCAGCAGAAACCACAGCCGCCTGCTCTGGCCGGGGAGAAACCGGAGCTGCCGACGCCAGAGCTCTGCACTAAATCCCGACTGCGGGTCCTGGCTGCTCCTGGTCTGCAGTCCCTGCCAGCTTCAGGCCCTGCCCTGGGGATGCTGCAGACAGGAGGGAGATACCACTGCTTGGGGTGAAAGTCTCGTGCGTCCTGGAGCACCAACCCCGTAGGATGCCCTCAGGAACAGGGCAGGACAGGCAGGGCAGGACTCCATGGGGCTCAGGAGGTGCCATCAGCCCCAAACCTGCCCACTCCATCCCTGGCACAGCTTGCCTGCTGAGCTGGCACCAAGGGGGGTGGGGGTGCAGGCGAGGTTTTAGAAAACCTGTTTATTTTATGAAAACATCTAGAAAAGCGCAGGCGTCACAGCTCCTGGATCAAACAGGTCCCCTGGGGCACAGGGGGCTGCAGGGGCTCTGCTGCAGCCCCAGCCTCATGGGGGTCCCATCCCCAAGCCCCCACCAGCACCGTGCTCCCAGTGCTGGCACTTTGCTCCTCCAGCAGCTGCACTAGGCTGGCTGCTTCCACAGGAACGTCTGGATGGAGTCACTGGGAGCCGTGGCCTCGATGAAGCCGACCCGGGGGTCAGAGATCCCGAAGGACACATCCGTGGGGGAGCTGAGGGGAATGAGAGAGGGGATGGAGCTCAGTGGGAGCAGTGGGGCCGTGCAGCAGGGCGCAGGGCTGAGCCACTCACCGGTTCAGGACCACCAGGACGACGGCGCCGTCGGGGCGCAGGAAAGCCGAGTGCTCCAGGTCACACCGGTGGCACTTCTTGGAGACGGCCAGTCCCACACGCTGCGAGCCCTCGGGGATGAACTTGCTGTGGGGAGAAGCAGGGTCTGAGCATGGTGCCGGGAATGGCACTGGAGCCGGAGCCAGGAGCCAGCAGCCCCTGACCCACCTGAAGTGCCCCAGGTGGTAGAACATGGGCTGCTTGTAGAAGATGTCCTTGCTGCTGTCCACGATGATGGGACTGTCCACGTAGTTCTTGCTCCAGTTGGGGCCCCCCTCCATGTCCAGGGCCAGGTTCCAGTCGGTCCAGCCTGTCACGTAGTTGTTGAGGTTCTGCAGGGCAGGGGATGGAGCTGAGTCCCGGTGCTGAGCCACAGGAGGTGGCTGGTGCATCCCCGGCCCCTGCCCAGCCCTACCGTGAGGATGCTGTGGCTGTACTTGCTCCCACGGTCCCAGCCACCCAGCACCACCCTGGGCTCCCAAAAGTAGGAGCCCGTGGAGGCCTCTGTGGAGAGGAGGAAATAGTCCGGGAAGAGGTGATGGGTGATGGAGAGAGTCAGGTCGATGGGTGCCAGGAAGTCCAGGTACCAGTGGATGCCGATGCCACTGATGTAGCTGGCAGCCACGGGGTCTTTGAGAACCTGGCAGGAGAAAGGGGTCACCAGTGCCCAGGGCTGGAATAGCTGCTGTGGGACTGGGAGAACTGCTGTGGGGCTGGGAGTGCTGCCATGGGGGCAGAAGACCCACTGTGGGGTTGGGAAAGCTGCCGTGAGGACTCACCACCTGGGCCCAGTAGGGCAGCATCACCCTCTGGTCGTCCAGGATGATGAGCTGGACGTGGTGGTGGGAGCTGTTGGCCAGCGCCGGGCCCAGGTCCTGGGCGATGAAATCCCGCTGGTGCTCGGGGGAGAAGCCCAGGCACTGGAAGGGGTAGAAAACAATCTCCCCGGCCGTGGGCTCGTTCCCTGCCGTCACTGCCCAGAAGGTCAGGTTGTGCTTGGCGTATTCATCCAGGAACCTGGTGTGGGGCAGACGGTGAACGGCCCCGTCGCACCCGTGCCAGCCCCAGCCCCGGCACAGCACCCCTGGCACCCGCCGTGCTCCCGTGGCCCCTCACCTGATGAAGTACTTGGCCCAGGCCTTGTGGTACTTGTCTCCAGGGTTGCCCTTCAGTGTCCCCCTCCCTGTCATCGCACCATTCGTCTTCATCCAGACGGGGGAGGTCCAGGGGCTGGCATAGAGGGACAGTGGCCGCTTGGCCACCGCCTGGGCCGCCTGGAGGATGGGGATCTGGGGAGAAGAGGGATGGCAGAGAGCTCTCCAGGTCTGCCCCAGCACTGGCAGTGCAGGCAGCAGGAGTCCTCCTCTCCCTCCCCAGAGGTGGGAAGGTGCTCCCCTTCCCTATCCCAACCCATTCCATTCTAGTCCATCTCATCTCAGCCAGGGGGCAGGATGAGTCCTCTCCCTCCCCACTGGCAGGAAGGTGCTCCCCTTCCCCATCCATTCCCTTCCCATCCCATTCCTTCCCATCATGTCCCATTCCATCCTGTCCCATCCTGTCTCCCACCCAGATAGAAAGATGAGGCCTTTCTCTCTCCATCAGTGAGACAGAACTCCCCTTCTCCATCTCATCCCATCTCATCCAATCCCATCCCATCCCATCCCATCCCGATGGAAGAATGAGTCCTTCTCCCTCCCCATCAGCAGGAAAGTACTCCCCTTTCGAAGCCCATCCTATCCCAAGCCAATCCCATCCTGTCCCAACTTGATTTTGTCCCATCCCACCCAGGTAGCAGCCCTGGTCCCTTGGGCTGTTCCTGCAGGACCCACCTTCATCCTTGTGTCCTCCTCTGTCAGGTTGAAGTGTTTGAGCTCAAAGTCTCCCTCGGCGTCAGCGTAGGTGTACAGGCGGACGGAGAAGTCGGTGCTGGCCATGGGCACACGCACGAGGTTGTACTCGATGCCTGGGGACAGGGTGGGTGGTGATGGGCACTGCCAGGGTGTATTTGCGGGCACAGCACCCCCAGCCCTGTCACCCAGCAGTGCCGCCCTGCCCCGGGCTCACCTTCCTCGGAGAAGTAGGAGCGGAGCAGGTGGTTCTGGGCAGCCTGGGACAGGGACTGGATGTTGATGGCGGCTGCGTCAGTGATGGAGCCCCCAAAGCCCTTCACCTTCTGGTACCGCTGCGCCGTGTCCAGGGTGAGGTGGAAATCTGGGGGGGGGACACACAGAGTCACACACATGTGGGACAGACTCTGTCCCCGGGTGGGCAGCAGGTCCTGGCCGGGGCGGTACCTGGGCTCTCGGCGTTGTGCTGGAACCTCCCCTCGCTCCGCTCCAGCCTCTTGCCAACCTTGCTGCTCTCGTACTTGACGTAGGAGCCGGGGGCCGGCAGGACCAGGGGGTCCAGCGTGTCGCAGTACATGGCACTGCAGGCGCAGACCAGCGAGCCGTGCCCAAAGTCCTTGGCATCACAGGGACGGCCGCCTGTGGCACAGGAGAGACCGGGCAGGCACGAGGGCTGCGGCAGGAGCCCAGCTCACCCCTCTGACCCACCACAGACCCCAAACCCACCACCCTGCACAGCCCAGGGACACGTACCTGTGGCCTGCAGGGCTGCCTGTGCCAGCAGGAGCCAGCCCAGGATGCTGGCACAGCCTGGCCCCATGGCACCTCTGCTGCAGTGGCTTGGGTGACGCTGATGAACACACCGGGGCTGGGAGCAGGGCAAGGTGTCAGCACCCAGCTCCTCTCACCCCGACCCAGCCCTGCACAGGGACAGAGACCCAGAGCAGGGAGACCCCCAGCATCACCCCCCTGCCAGGGGGCTTTGGGGACCCTCCTTTCAGGGCTGAGCCTCCCCTGCCCTACCCACTGCCCACTCCAGCCCAGTGCTCGCCTTCTCTCCCACCCCTCCAGTGCTCACCAACAGCTCTGGCTCCCAGCTGAGGGTACAGTCCCCCCAGATGCATGCAGACCCCAGGTTTGTGCAGCCCCCCAGGGTTTGTGCAGCCCCCGGGTGTGAGCTGCCCCAACAGCCCCATGTTTCCGGCCACCCACACCAGCTTTACCTGTACCTGCAGATCAGTTCACTCTCATCATCTCCCTCCCACTCCTTCTCCCTCTTTGCTCCCATAACTGTGCCATGCTCTGCTGTGCCATGCCATGATCTGTCATGCCATGCCATGCCATGCCATGCCAGCTCATGTGTCCCTGGTGCCTCCCAAGCCATGGCCAGAAGCAAACAGGTCCACAGTCCCAAATCCGTGTGCGTGGCAGCCAAGACTTTCCCAGCCAGAGCACTTTGGGGCTCAAGCCCCCAGCACAGAGGGTCCCACATTCCCCTGCTCCACACAAGTACTTGCACCATGCCCTGTCCTTCCTTCCCATGCTGCTGGGCAAGGAGTTTCTCAAGAAGGGCATGGGAGATGCCACCTCTGAGCCTCCTGACCCTGGTGCCAGGTTGAGGACATCTCGAGACCCCCGTCAGAGGGAGGTCAGGTGTCTGTTCTGCACACACTGCCTCCCACTCCCTGCCTGGGAATGATGCATGATGATGCCTCAGCACGATCCTGCTGCCTGGGGCTTCCCCCCATCCCCATCCCCTTCCCCATTCCCACCTGCTGACAAAGCCTCCCTGGACCCAGGGACTCACCTGCTGCCAAACCCCCTCTTGCTGCGTCTCTGGGGCAGCGGTGCCGGGACCTGCGTCCTGGCTGTGCCTGGTGGGAGGTGACGTGTCTGGCGGAGCAGGAAAGGTGAGTTTGGGATGGGACAGCTCATGGGACTCCGTGTTTGAAGAGGAGCCTGGGGATGATTTTGCAACCCGACTCCAAAGAGCTTTCAACACACCACAGAATTTGCAAAGCTCTCCCTGGAACCTGTCCTGGTGGCCAGAGAGAAGCTGGGGGAGGAGGATCCCCACCAGCTCCCCCAGGTGCCTCCATCACCCCAGACAGGACCTTCGCAGCCACCCCCAGCCAGTGCAGTGCTCCCCTTGGGAAGAGCCCCACGGGAGCAGCCTTGTGTCCCCAGGACAACTTGGGCAGGATGCCCACCCAGGGTCCCTGCTCATCCCACTGGACAGTGGTTTGGCTTTGCCCTTGGTCATTGCCACCACCACAACCCATGTCCTGCTTGTGGCTGCTCCACCACCTTCCCTGCTGTGGCCAGCGGCACTGCTGAGGCCCTGGTGGTCACATGCCAGCAGCCAGCCTTGGCAGGGACCCCCGAACCCCACTGCTGACCCCACAGGCAGTGGGCACAGCAGGGGCAGTGCCAAGGGTCCCATCGCCCCTGTGCCCCCCACACTGGAGCCCCAAGCCACAGCGGGCTGGGTGGAGCTGGCTGCAGCAGTTTATCATTTGCAAAACAAGTCTGGGCTCCACACCTTCTAATTTGGGATCCTTCCTAATTGCAGGCATCTGGCTAGCAGAAGAAACAGGAGAGGGGCAGAGCCACGGCAGGAGCGGCATCTGGGCTGGGGTCCCCATGGGGAGCTGGTGCAAACGGCCAGGGAGACAACCCCCCACCCAGCCCCTCTGCCAGGGACAGCAGCCCCTCACTGGAGACCACAACCCCCCCAACACAGGGACCACAGCCCCTCACCCAGGGACCACAACCCCTCACCCAGGGACCTCACCCCTCTCTCAGGGAGGTAGCCCCTCACCTGAGGACTACAGCCCCTCACCTGGGGGCCACAGCCCCCACCCGAGGATTACAGCCCCTCTCCCGGGAATTGCAGCCCTTCCCTGAGGAACACAATCCCTCACCCCCAGGGTCCTGCTCCTCCTGCTGGGGCCAGAGAAGGGACCCCCCGGCACACGCTGCGGCCCGTGGGGATGGTGGGGGTGATTCCTGCAGCCTCACCCCGGATCCTCGCACCCACCGGTGCATCCCCCAGTTTCCCAGTCGGTTTTTCAGCAGGGAGGGAAGGTCCCGGCCCCGCGGCAGCTGCGGTTCCAGGGAGCCAGCCCGGAGGGGGCAGTGCCAGAGCATTTTCCTACACGGGCGTCCCCGGGCGCTGCCGAACACCCGGGGTGGGGGTTCTGTGTGTGCCGCCCCTGCCTCGCAGAGCGCCGATGTCCCTTGGGAAGTGTGGTGTCAGGAATAGCGTGGCCAACAGGACCAGGGCCACAGGGCCCCTGGGCTGGGCACTGGTGAGGTGACACCTCGAATCCTGGGGTCAGTTCTGGCCCCCACATGACAAGAAAGACATTGGGGGGTTGGAGCGTGTCCAGAGAAGGGAAATGGAGCTGGGGAAGGGGCTGGAGCACCAGGAGCAGCTGAGGGAGCTGGGGAGGCTCAGCCTGGAGAAAAGGAGGTTCAGGGGAGACCTTCTGGCTCTCTCCAACTCCCTGATAGGAGGGGGGAGCCGAGGGGGGTCAGGCTCTGCTCCCAGGGGACAAGGGACAGGACAAGATGAAACTGCCTCAAGTTGCAGCAGGGGAGGTTTAGGTTGGACATTAGGGAAAATTTCTTCATGGAAAAGACTGACAAGCCCTGGCAGAGGGTGCCCAGGGCAGTGGTGGAGTCACCATCCCTGGATGGTGGAATTTAACGTGGATGGAGCACTTGGGGACAGGGTTTAGTGGTGGCCTTGGCAGTGCTGGGGGAACGGTTGGACTGGATGATCTTGGAGGCCTTTTCCAACCTCAACAATTCCATGATTCTATTCTGTGATTCCAAGCACAGGCAGCCCAGCCCGGCTGCCGTTGGGACCAGCACTCCTCAGGAACGTGGATAAAACCTTGGGATGGCCCGATGTGCTCCATGAACAGGGCTGGGGCAGAGCCTGGTGCCACCTTCACACCCCACTCCAATAAAACAGCTGTTAAATCTCTGGGTTTTTCGTTTTCCCCAACCTCAGCAGCTCCGAGGCTCTCACACGGGGGCCTTTGCCAAGGAGCACTCTGGCTTTCTCATTCCTGGACTTCAAAGATGCTGGTAACGTTCCCAAAGGCACAGGGAAACACTGTAACTGGTATTTAGGGAAAGCAAACAGGACGGGGAGGTCACTGTGGGCTGCGGCCGGTGTTGGCCGTGGCCGGAACAGAGGGGACTCTGTCCGGAGGCCACCCCGGGGCTGGGTGGGTGGATGTGGCCAGCGGCATGAGCTCCGGGAGAGGGGGCACCCCTAATTTGCCCATGAGGTTCAGTGGATGGGGGACACTGATATAATTTACTCGACCTTTCCGAGTGTCTGACATTTGGGTTTAAAAAAAAAAAAAAAAAATCCCCCCCACCCCTCCAAAGAAAGCGGGCCGGGGAAAAACCAACGGCACATCTGGAACGAATCAAGGTCTGGCAGCGGCGGAGAGGCTCCAGCTGCGGGGATAAACAAGGAGCCACCCGCGGGCCACGAGGCCGGAGCCCCCGGGGCACCCTTGGCCCGGAGCCGCCTCGCCGAGGAAAACCGAGCGATTTCCGAGCGCGTAGAGGAAACACTGACGGGAACGGCGCATTCCGGAGGGGGCGCGTCATGGCTTTACTTGGCGCCTGAGACACACGCAAAGGTTTCGAGGGAGCCACGTGTGGAAGTGTGGTCCAGGAGAGGCGCACAGGGAGCTTCCAGGGGGATGGGGGATGCTGGGAGGGAGGGGAGGGGCTGGGAAGCAGCAGCCCTGGCCGGGAGCACACGGAGCCCCTCGCACAAGGGCTCAGCCCTTGGTCCCTCCTGCGCCCCCAGCACCGGGTCATCACCCAGTTCCACCACTGAGGGATGCTGGAAAGGGTGGGGGAAGAGTTAACCCCTGGAGCCCCCCAGCACTGCCCCGGCCGTCACTGCTGGCGCCACAGGTAGGTCTGGATGGAGTGAGCCGGAGCCACGGTCTCGATGAACCCCATGGCGGGGTCCCGGATCCCAAATGGCACATCCTGGCCAAACCTGGGGGGTGAGAGAGGCTGAGCAGGTCGGCACAGCCACGGCTGAGCGTCCCCCCTTGTCCCCCTGCCCAGGCTGACCTGTTGAGGACCACCAGGACGAGGGCACCGTCGGGGCGCAGGACGGCCACGTGCTCCAGCTGGCAGAGGAGGCAGCGGCGGCTGCTGTGCAGCCCCACGCGCCGGGAGCCCTCGGGGATGAACTTGCTGTGGGGAGAGGATCAGGAGAGGGGTCGTGCCCCTGGTCTGGGGCTGGCAGCAGCACCTGAGCTCCCCCTGACCCACCTGAAGTGCCCCAGGTGGTAGAACATGGGCTGCTTGTAGAAGATGTCCTTGCTGCCGTCCACGATGACAGGGCTGTCCACGAAGTTCTTGACCCAGTTGGGCCCCCCCTCCAGATCCAGGACCAGGTTCCAGTCGGTCCAACCGGCCACAAAGTGGTTCAGGACCTGGGAGGGTGGGGAAGGGGCTGAGCAGGGCTGAGCCCCCCCAGCCCCGGGCGGGCAGCGTGGGGGGCTGTACCGTCAGGATGCTGTGGCTGTACTGGTCCCCTCGCTCCCAGCAGCCCAGGGACACGGCGAAGCGGAAGGTGAAGAAGCCGCTGCAGGCTTCCGTGTAGAGGAGGAAATGGTCAGGGAAGAGCTTGTGAGTGGCCTCCAGGCTGCAGCCAGGTGGGACAACAGGGTCCAGGTACCAGTGGACCGCCAGGCCGGCCACATAACGGGCAGCTGTGGCATTGCCCAGCACCTGGGGGAGCAAAGGAGATACCTCACACCAGGACCACCCACGCCCCGAGGCCGTGGGGATGGACACATGAACCCCATGTGCCAGTGGGGTCTGCTGAGGCCACTTTGTGTCCCCTCCTCTGGACACTGCAGCCCCCTCCCTGCAGCACTGCATCCCCCTGAGCAGCACCCCAGCATGGATCCAGCACCCCAACAGCACCCCAGCATGGCTTTGGCACCCAGCTGGGTGCAGTGGGAAGGGTTTGGGGGTGCCCATCACCCCCCACCTGGTTCTGGTGCTGCCTGGTCCTCCCTCCACATCCCCCCAGGGTGGTCCAGCCCTGTGGCTGGCAGTGAGGGAGAGACATGCTGAGCCCTCCTGGAGCTCTCGCCGGGGCAGGGGCATGGATTACTTTCTTTCCTCCTAGTTTAAGGTGACTCCCCCAAACAGCTCTGTAGCGTTGTGTGGGGTAGCTGAATCAGCCAAGACTCTGCCCAGAGAAGGTGCTGTTGCCAGGATCTGGGATGTGGGTGCCACCTCCTGTCCCCACTCCGTCCAGGCACATGCGGAGGCGGCTGCTCCCAAAGGAGCCGACTCCGGCTCCTGCTCTGGCAGACCCGGTTTGCTCCCGGTCTCCAGGGCTGGGAGAGGCCGCTGGCTCCATTTCCTATAAACCCCGGGGCTGGGGTGGGAGGTGGAAGGGGAGGAAGGGCTCTGCTCTTCACCACTTTGGCCCAGTGCGGGAGGTGGATGCGCTGGTCGTCGAGGATGAGGAGCCGCGTGCGGTGGGGGCTGCGGGCCAGCGCGGGGCCCAGGTCACGTAGGATGAAATCCCTCTGCTGTGCGGCTGTGAAGGCGATGGTGGGGAACTGGGGGGGCGTGAAGAGCCCCGCCAGAGGCTCGTTCTGCGCTGTCACCGCCCAGAAGGTCACGTTGTGTTTGGTGTATTCATCCAGGAACCTGGGGCAGGGAAGAGGGGGCAGCCTCAGGCCGTGCCTGCCCCCATAACCCACTCCCCAGCCCCCCTCTGCAGTCTATCCGATGGTATTGCCCCAGGGATGGTACTTGATGAAGTAGTTGGCCCAGGTCTGGTGGTACTTGTCCCCCGCCTGCCCCTTCAGCGTCCCCTTCCCACGGACGTCCCCGTTACTCCTCATCCAGCCCGGGGCAGTCCAGGGGCTGGCGAACAGCGACAGCGGCCGCTTGCTCATGGCCAAGGCTCTGTGCAGGACAGGGATCTGCAGAAGGGAGCAAAGGGACCAGCTCAGCTCCAGATGATGCCCCCCCCCCAAAGCCACAGGGCCCAGCACCGGATTACGGGGAGCACTCAAGGGACCCCAGCCAGGACCAGCAGCCAGGGAGCACCACCCCATGGCACAGCGCCCCGGCTCCTCATCCCGCCAGTGCCAGCCAGGATGCGCCGGGACGTGCCCCGGAGGAGGTGCCAGCTCCCACAGGCTGTCCCCACACACCCTGCTACTGTGTGCAGGGCTCAGCAGCACCCGGTCACGGGGGTCCCGGCACACCCAGGAGCTCCAGCAGGAGAGGGGACAAGGAGCTGATGGTAGCGGCTTCACCCTCCCACCTTCATCTTCACGTCCTCATCCACCAGCCTGAAGTGCTTCAGCTCATAGTCATGGGGGATGTCGTCGTAGCTGTAGGGGCGCACGGAGAAGTCGCTGCAAGCCATGGGCACCCGGATGAGGTTGTACTCGATCCCTGTGGGAAAAGCGGGAAAAGCATCAAGCAGCACCGGAGCAGGTGCCCAGGTGAGGGGTGTCCCTGCAGCGGGGACAGGCACAGCCACCTCAGGTGACCCCACGAGCCGCCGACGCTGCCGTGCCCTCACCGCTCACCGCACGCGGAGAAGTAGGAGCGCAGCAGGTTGTCCTGGGCCGGCCGGGACAGCCGCAGGATGTTCATGGCAGCTGAATCCGAGAGGGACCCGCCGAAGCCCTTCATGCTCTGGTGCAGCGTGGTGATGTTGATGGTCAGCAGCAGCCCTGAGGGGAGAGCCCGGCTCAGCCCGCGGTGCCCGGGGGACCCGCGGTGGCACCGCCACCCCCCTTTCTGAGCCTGGCGGTACCTGGGGTGTGCAGGCTGTGCTGGAATTTCCCCTCGCTCCTCTCCAGCCTCTTGCCGGCCTTGCTGCTCTCGTACTTGACGTAGGAGCCGGGGGGTGGCAGGACCAGGGGGTCCAGCGTGTCGCAGTACGTGGCGTTGCAGACGCAGACTATCGAGCCATGGCCAAAATCCCTGGGGATGCAGGGCCGGGCGCCTGGGGGGCACGGGAGGTGAGGAGGTGGCACGGGAGGGTGGGGGCAGCTGCAGGCTCGGGGACACGTCCCTGCCAGCTCTCCCGCCTGCCCTGGATGATGTGCTGCCCCCATGCCTTGCATCCTGTCACCTCCCCAGCACCCGGCTCCATCCTATCCCCAGGCTCCTGCCCCTACCCCAGGACATCCCGGCGCCCCGGGACATCCCCGTGCTCACCTGCCGCCCGCGGCACCGGCATCAGCAGCAGAAGCAGCAGCAGGAGCAGCCAGCCCAGGATACTGAGAGCCCCCATGGCCCCTCCACGTCCCTTCAGCTCCAGCAGGTCCCAGGGAGCAGCACCTGCGAGCAGGAGAATCCTCAGCCAAGGCAGGGGGATGGAGGGACAGGCTGTGCTCCCCTGTGGATCAGCCCCATCTCCCCAGCCCCTACTTCTCTTTTCTCTGCCAGAGAGCTCCTGCCCCCAAAACACCTTTGTCTTTCAGGTAGGTGAGGTGGGTCCAGCCCACCCACCTTCACCCCGGCTGCTCCCGACCTGTGCTGCTGCCAGCCCTCCTCCTCCTCAGCGGCTCCAGCCTTTACAGGGAGCTGCTCCGAGACCTCCCTCTGCAGCACACCCTCTCCCTCCCCCACAACTCCTCCTTGCCCTCCTCCCGGCCCGTACCTGCCCTCGGGCCGGGACCGTCGCACGTCTCCTCACCGTGGGGCTGGGGAACACCGGGTCCCCCTCGCCCCCCAGCGCCGTGCCGGGGAGGGACAGCGACACGGCGCCGGCAGCTCTGCCTGAGTGAAGGGCCCCACCAGCACAGGGAGGTGTCCTGGGGGGAGCTCTGGGACCCCTCTGCAATCCCTGAAGGAAGAGCCGATTCCTTTGTTTTGTCAGTCACGGTCTGGACGAGCCCCTGTGAGTCTTTCAGAGCCCAGGGAAGGCTCGTGACAGCTGCCTGTCCTACTGGGAACCTCCAACAGCATCCTGGACCACCCACTCACCCCTGCCCACCACCCCGCTGCCCCCACTCTCCCCCAGGAGCTGCCGTGCGTTTGTGTCCAGCGTGGGGAGGGTCCAGGACCCCCGGGTGATGTTGGCAAAACAGTCCAGGGTGGCAGAGGGACCCTGCGGGGATGGCCACACAGGAGCTGGGGCCATTCCCATTCCCTGCCAAAGGCTTTGGAATTGCTCTCCCCTCCTCAGTGGGCGCTGGGGAAGGTGGCAGCAGTGGCAGCAGTGGCAGCAAGTGGGCGATGCCCCAGCTCCCACGCAAGCAGGGCTGCACTCTGGCCCCTGGCCAGAGACCCACAGACAGGGACTGGGTTCCCTAACACCAGCCATGCCAGGAGCAGAGCCCAGCTGTGGTGATCAGCTGCTCCAGGAGCACTCCTTGCTCCTCTGAGAGGGGCCGTCCAGCCCAGGACAGGGTTGAACTGGGCCAGCTCAGCTGGGCACACAGATCCCACCTGATCTGGGTCCCATCACCCCAGCTGTGCCTGATCCCATGAACATGTGCCCATCACTGCAGGGACAACCTCAGTATTTCCCCACAGGGGTGGCCCAGGGGACAGAGAGTGGCCACATCCCAACTACAGCTCCCTGGCACAGCTCCAGTGGCCTGGAGTGTCAATCCCCAGGTCAGAGCTCCCCTCCACAGGGTTAAACCGCTCCGTTAGCTCTCCCTGCCCGGGTGGAGCAGCACTTCATGACTAATTTGCTCCTTTCCTGGCATATCAGATGCAGCTCTGGGGCAAGTCAATTCATCAGAGTTCCTCCTCCCCCCAGCACTGGGCTGCCACGGGCCCTGCCACGGTCCCACACCTCTGCTGGGAGCTGAGCCACGGGACAGCAGCCCCTGCTGCCACCAGAGCTGGGGCAGACGGGGCCAGGCAGCCCCTGGTTCCATCTCACAGGGCAAACAGTTGCCCTGGAAGGGAGTTCCTGGCCTAGTCCTACTGTGCTGTGTATCTCCCACCCCCAAGTGTGATTAAGTTGTCACGCGACTGCTACGCCCAGGCTAATGAGCCCCAGTTTTGGGGAGGGGTTAATAGGTCCTGTGGCCATCAGCCACCTCCCAGCCCGCTTCCAGCCACCTGGGATGTCCCACTCACCCTTTTCTGTCCTGAGGTCCTGCTGAGGGGCCAGAGCCCCCCAGCTGGCTCAGGTCCCTGCAGCTCCTGGAAGCAAAAACACTGCGGAGGCTGCTGGAGCTCATCCTTATCAACATCTGGCTGATAAGAGCGTCCTGCCGAGCAGGAAAAGTGAGACCCAGGGGACGGGCAACGCCTCGCACCACGGAGCCGCTGGCACGGGACATGCTGGGCAGCCCCACCAAACCCCCAAAATCCACTTCTTGTGGCCGCTCCCCGTGCACAGGGGGCTGGTGGGGGTCGCAGGGGCCTCGCTGGCATCGTGTGGCCGCCCTTTGCAGCGCACAGGTGGGTTCGTTCCGTGCCAGGGTCGAGGATGTGGGCTCAGAGGAGCTGGTGGAGGAGTCGGGGGGTGAATTTTGGTCCCTTAGTCAGGAGGGTGTGGATGGGGACCCTGGGGACAGTGAGTTGGGCTGAGTCACCTTTATGGGCATCACGACTCCGTAAACACCGAGGCCAAAGAGCCTCAGTGTGGCATCACAGCAGTTCCTTCCCTGCAGCTCGTTCCCCGCAGTGGGACCCCGGCCCGGAACACGGAGGGACACAGACTTTAGGGTGGTCACCGGTGCCAGGCCAGTTCCTGGGGGGCCGCAACAGCCCCCAGCCACTGTGAGCCCCAAACAAGGCAAGGCTTTGCACCAGAATTAATGAGCCAAGCCCAGCCAAGCCCAGGACTCGCCCCCGCTCCGTTTATCCCAGAGCTGCTCTGTCCTTCAGAGCCGAGCACAGGGACGAGGGCACGTGGACCAGGGTGATTCAGCATCTGGCCACCAGCTGTTAGGACCAGGGCAGGTTAGTAAGAAGAAGGTGAAGGAGCAGCCCTGCACCAGGAGCAGGGTGCTGGAAGCAGGATACTGGGAATGGGACACTGGGAGTGGGACGCTGGGAATGGGATGCTGGGAATGGGACACTGGGAGTGGGGCTCGCTCTAGTTATGATCCTGGAGAAATATTTCCCTCTTGTGGACAAACACAAACAGCCTCGGGGCAGGAGCAGGGTGCTCTCCCCAGGACTCCTCCTGGAGTTGCAGGGTCCCAGGGCTCCTCCCCTGGAGCAGTGTCGCTGTGGCACCGCGGTGCAGGATGTCCCAGGGTGACTCTGTCACACACAGACCCTGCCTGGGCCGTGCCCAGCCCACGCAGCATCGGGCCTGTCAGCCCTGACAGCACCTCCGGGCACATCCCACCCCCGCAGATCAGCCCGGGGGCCCGGCCACCCTCCTCGCCCTGCAATTGTGACCTCCCTGCCCTAATCCCCTGCTCCCACGCCCTGCCAGCTCCCTCCCTCCTTCCTGGGTGGACCCACTCTCAGCACCCACTCCTGGCCCTGGGCCCACTTGCTCAAGCTGCCCCAGCTCCGTGGTGGGTGCTGAGCCCCTGGTGCTCCCCCACTCTCCTCTCCACAGTGGGGACCCCTCTGCCCAGTCCCCACAGGGGCACAGCTCATGCTCCAGGCAGGGTTGCTGCAGCCTGGCCAGCATCCCTGTCCTGGCAAAGCCCCAGGAGCAGCTGGCAATGCCAGAGCCAGCTGGGACCCTGAGCCCTCCACGCTGCAATGCCTCTGGAACTGGCTCTGCCTCCAGCCCTGACCCTGGGAGCACCCTGGGCTGGGAAAAACGTGATTCACACACCCCCTGGCCCAGCATTGAGTTGTGAGTAGCTCCAGCTTGGCAGGAAAAGCATGGAAAGCTGAACCTTGACTGCAATCCCTGCCCAGACCTTCCATCAGAGGGGTGTCCAGGTGTTTTGTTCCTGCTTCTGCTCCTGCTCCAGCACCCAGAGCACCTGTGTGCCAGGTGAATCCTGAGCCACTTGCCAGGTCCTAAAACCTGTCCCCAAAGGCACTGGAAGAGCACCTGGGCTCTGCCCAGCCCCTGCCAGGCAGCGCATGCTTGGAACTGGGAGGAGACTGGGAGCACCCCCTGGCACAGTGAGCTCCACAGGGAGCTGTGGGGGGCAGAGGGGGAGCAGGGAGAGGGGCTGCCCCGTGGGGTTCCAGCTGCTCCATGCTGCTCTCCGTCCTCCTGCGGGCTCCATGCCCGGGTGGCACCCAGCCACAGTGCCCAGGAGCAGGGGAGGGACCCGGACATTTCTCTCCCAGCCGCAGACACTGAGGCAGCTTCACCGTTTAATGCCAGAACAGCAGAACACAGCACTCACAGCCTGTGGGGTCTCCACCCTGAGGGGCACCGGTGCCCCCGGCCCTCCTGCCACACGCACGGCGTCCCCGGCCCGGCTCACTCCGGGCGCTCAGCTCCGAGGAATCGCTCCCCCCGTGTGCCCTGGCCCGAGCCTGCGGGCAGCTGGGGCCGCACGTCCAGCCCAGTTGCGTCCGGCACGTCCACGGGCGTCCCGGCCCCGTCACTGCCGCTGCCACACGTAGGTCTGGATGGAGTTGGCCGGAGCCACGGCGGAGATGAGGCCGACGGTGTCGGCCAGCCCGAAGGAGATGTCCTGGGGGGAGCTGTGGAGGGGAGAGCAGGGGGGTCAGAGGTGCAGCACCCAGTGGTGCACAGAGCCCACAGCAGGGGTTGGGCTGTGTCACTCACCGGTTCAGCACCACCACCACCACGGCGCCGTCGGGGCGCAGGAAAGCCGTGTGCTCCAGCTCTGTCTTCTTGGACTCTTTGGAGGCAACAAGCCCCACGCGCTGGGAGCCCTCAGGAATGAACTTACTGCACAGACAGAAGCAAGAAGCAACCTCAGGGAGGGAGTCAGCTCCCAGGAGAGCTCCTCTCCCACCAAACCTGCCCCGCTGTCCTCCTGACGAGCTGCTGCGATGATGGAGCTGAAGACCAGGCAGGTGGATGCACGTCAGGGGCCCCAACCCACCCACCTGAAGTGCCCCATGTGGTAGAACATGGGCTGTTTGTAGAAGATGCCTTCGCTGCTGTCCACGATGATGGGACTGTCCACATAGTTCTTGACCCAATTGGGCCCCCCCTCCAGGTCCAGAGCCAGGTTCCAGTCGGTCCAGCCAGTCACAAAGTGGTTCAGGTTCTGCAACAGGACAGCCCAGACATGTGCCCAAGGAGCAGGGTGCCAAGGGGAGAGGGAGCACGCTGGCAGCCCTTCCCAGGGCCCATCACATGCAGTGATGCAGGGGCCTCACCGTCAGGATGCTGTGGCTGTACTGGTTGCCCCGGTCCCAGCAGCCCAGGATCACATCCCGCTCCCAGAAATGGGCTCCGATGGACGCCTCCGTGGCCAGGATGAAGTAGTCAGGGAAGAGCTCGTGAGTGGGCAACACTGTGTCCTGTATGGGACCGATGAAGTCCAGGTACCAGTGGATGCCGATGCCATGGACATAACGAGCTGCCTCTTCATCCTCCAGCACCTGGTGGGGAGAAGAGTTGGTCCTGTGGGGCAGAGCCAGTGCCCCAACCCTTGCACAGCGGGATGGAGCGGCCGAGCCCCCCATGGGCATGTGGGGCTCTGCCCCGGCTCTCTGTGCCAGCCCATCCCTGCCCACGCTCACCACTCTGGCCCAGTGCGGGAGGTGGAGCCGGTTGTCGTCCAGGATGATGAGCTGGATGTGGCGGTGGGAGCTGTTGGCCAGCGCCGGGCCCAGGTCGCGGGCGATGAAGTCCCGCTGCTGCTCGGCCGTGAAGCCCAGGCACTGGAAGGGGTAGTTGTTGATCAGCCCGGCCGTGGGCTCATTCTCTGCTGTCACCGCCCAGAAGGTCAGGTTGTGCTTGGCGTATTCATCCAGGAACCTGGTGTGGAGGGCAGGGGTGAGCCATGAGGGGTCCTCAGTGCCACCACTGAGGGTCCCCCGGGTATCACCCCTGTCCCCTCACCCTGGGCGCTCCTCACCGTACGAAGTAGTTGGCCCAGGTCTTGTGGTACTTGCCCCCCGCCTGCCCCTTCAGCGTCCCCTTCCCTATGTAGGACTCGCTGGTCTTCATCCAGGTGGGGGAGGTCCAGGGGCTGGCGTAGAGCGACAGCGGCTGCTTGCTCATGGCCATGGCTCGGTGCAGGACAGGGATCTGCAGGAGGGGGTGGAGGGACTGGCTCAGCTGAGCCCTCTGAGGTCCCCCATCCCATCCTGCTCCCTCCCACTGCTCGCCTTCAGCTTGGTGTCCTCATCCCGCAGGCTGAAGTGCTTCAGCTCATAGTCATAGGGAACGTCGTCGTAGGTGTAGGCGTGGAGGGAGAAGTCACAGCTGGCCATGGGGAGCCGGACGAGGTTGTACTCCAGCCCTGCCATGCACAGGGGTGGCAGTGGGACATGAGGACTCCAAAACCTGCCGGCACCCAGGGTCCCTGCTGCCATCCTACCTGTGTCCCCGCGTGTTCTCACCTTCCTCAGAGAAGTACGAGCGCAGCAGGTGATCCTGCGCCTTTTCCGGCAGGGACAGGATGTTGATGGCGGCTGCGTCGGTGACGGAGCCACCAAAACCCTTCACCCTCTGGAACCGCTGCGTCGTGTCCAGGGTAAGGACAACGTCTGCAGGGAGGGGAGCCCAGTGTGACAGTGGGTCACAGCGGGGTCCACCCCATCCCTGCCACCTGCGGCGGTACCTGGGGCGCAGAGTCTGCGCCGAAACCTCCCCTTGCTCTGCTCCAGCCTCTTGCCGGCCTTGCTGCTCTCGTACTTGATGTAGGAGCCGGGGGGTGGTAGGACCAGGGGGTCCAGCGTGTCGCAGTACGTGGTGTTGCAGACACAGACCATGGCATCGCGGCCAAAGTACTTGGGGCTGCAGGGCCGGGCGCCTGGGGGGCACGGGAGGGTGATGGGGGCAGCCTCGGGGATGTGTCTCTGCCAGCTCTCCCACCTGCCCCAGGGTGATAACGCTGCCCCCGTGCTCCACATCCCGGCACCTCCCGGCCACCGAGCTCCACGCTGCCTCTGGGTGCCCAGACACTCCCGGGTATCCCCGGACGCCGGACAGCCGCGGGTATTCCCTCTCCTTCCTCCCCCCCGCTCCGGTCCATCGGGCACCCCCAGTCCACCGGGCATCCCCAGCCCGTCCGGGTACCCCTGTCTCCTCCACCCACCGGGCACTCCCGGTCCCCCCCGCTCACCTGCGGCCCGGTGCGCGGCCAGCAGCACCATCACCAGCCGCCAGCACAGGGCACCGGCGGCCCGCATGGCCCCGCCGCTCCCGCTGCGCTCGGAGCCGGCCCCCAGCACCGGGCCCGCCGCCGGCCTCGCCTTTAAGGGCGCCCGGGACGCCCGGGACGCCCGTCCCGCCCACACCCGGGGCGCCGCTGCAGGAGCGGCACCGGCTCTGGGCGGGCCCGGCCCCCCGCCCTTCCCGGCGCCGGTACCGGGACGGCGGAGCGGGGGGGAACCGCAGGGGCGCGGGGCCGCTCAGCCCCCCCGGGACGCGCGGGTGGTCCCGGACCCGGACCCGGAGCCGCTTCCCGTGCCCCGCGCCGCCTCCCCCCGCCCCGACGGCACCGGGAAAATCGGGAAAACGGGAAACCGGCGCCCCGTGACCGGTCAGCTGATCGCCCGCCCCGCCCCGTCCCGTCCCGCCCGCCCCGTGACACCGGCCCCACGGCCCCGTGGGCGGCGGCGACCACCTTTTATTCGGTCTCTAGCGAGGGGCAGCGGCCGCGGGACCGGCCCCGCAGCGCGGCCCGGGCGCAGCCGGGCGGGAACGGGGGGAACGGGTACGGCCAGCGCGGGGCACCGGCAGCGGCACCGGGAACGGCACCGGACGGGGCGGGGCGGCTGGAGAGGGGACAGGCATGGCAGTCCCAGGCTACGGGCACGGCTGGCACAGGGGACCGGGGACCAGGCCAGCACAAGGGGCAGGTGAGGGGACAGGCAAGGTCATCCTGGGGTACAGGCACGGCTGGCACAGGGAACTGGGGAACAAGCCAGCGTGGCCAGCACAAGAGACAGGGCAGGGGACAGGCACGGCCAGTGCAGGGGACAGGGCAAGGGACAGGCATGGCTGTCCCAGGGCACAGGCACGGCTGGCACAAGGGGATAAGGCAGGAGACAGGCATGGCCAGCACAGGGGACAGACATGGCCATGCCAGGGAACAGGCACGGCTGGCACAGGGGAGGGGGTATGGCCGGTGTGTGGGACAGGCACAGCCAGAACAGGGGACAGGGCAGGGGACAGGCATGGCCATCCCAGGGAACAGGCACAGCTGGCACAGGGGACGGGGCAAGGGACAGGCATGGCGCCAGCACAGGGGACAGGGCAGGGAACAGGCATAGCCATCCCAGGAGACAGGCACTGGGGACAGGGCAGGGAACAGGCATAGCCATCCCAAGAGACAGGCACTGGGGACAAAGGAGGGCTGTCTCAGCCCCCCAGCAGACATCCCAGGGGACCAGCCCCTCGCCCCGGCCCCGCCTGGGGAAAGGGCCAGCAGAGTCCCAGGGGCCACGGCGCAGGGCCCAGCCCCACCGGGGCAGAAGAAATGTCCAAGCAATGTCCAGGGCCGGGCCCAGGGCGGGACCCCTTCTCTAGAGCAGGGGGTCCCCACGGGGGCTGCGCCCTCAGAGCGCGCTCTCCTTGCAGGCCCCGCTGAGGCTCCGGGGGCGGCTGCGCTCCAGCCGGCGCGCGGACAGGAGCCGGCGCAGGGACGAGGTGGAGCTCAGGTCCCCGCAGCTCTGCAGGTGGATTCCTTCGTGGGGCCGCTCCACGCCCGGCCAGGCACTCCAGGGAACCTGCAAACCCATGGGGATGGGCTGGAGCCATGGGACTGACACCCCTGCCCGTGGAACCCTCTCATGCTCACCCCCCCCCGAGCTCGCAGCCCCTACGCTCCAGTTCAGCCAGGCGGCACATGGGGCAGGAGGGCAGAGGTGACAGGGATGGCAGAGGCGGGCATCACACGCCCAAGGTGGCATTTGGGACAGGCTCGTTCCCGTCAGGGCCTCCCGGGCTGCGCAAGGTGTCAAACCTCCCGTAAGCCCGAGTTGTCAGAATGTGCCTCTGGGTGCGGTGACTCAGGAGCAAAGACAAAGCCCTTGCGACAGGCACGATTTTCCCACTCCTAACTCCGGTGGGGATCAAGGGGAAGGAGCTGCTCCCCAGGAAGGGCTGGGAAAGGGCAGTGCCATGGGAAGGAGGCTCTGCCTGCAGCCGAAGTGCTGACAGCGTGAGTACCTGGCAGGGGAAGGGGCACTACGGAAGGGAGCCCAGGGTGGTGGGGGTGCTAGTGGGGACCAGAGGGAGGGAGAGGGTGTGGATAGGGGTTCTCTAGGGAGAAGGAGTCACCCCTGTCACCTGCAGCTGCCAGAACCCACCTGTTTGTGCCCCTGGAAGCTGTACCCAGGCACCTCCACCCCGGCTGCTGGGCTGCGCTTGGGTCTCTGCAGGAACCTGGCCACCAGCCCGCGGGTGCCACGGCAGCCCTTGAGGTCCCCCAGGGAGCGGGTCGTGGTCTTTGACAGCTGCTCTGTCACCTTCTTGCAGGGTGGCAGCTTGGTCTTGCCCACCGAGCCGGCCCGGAGCAGCAGTGGGGAGTCACAGTGGGAACGGCGGAGCAGGCAGGCCTCGGAGCACAGCCCTGCGGGGACACCACTGTCAGAGCCAGGACACTGCTCCTGAATGACCCATCCCTGTCCTCAGACCCAGGACACTGCCCTGATGGACCTGTCTCCATCCTCAGACCCCAGGACACTGCTCTGACAGACTCATCCCTGTCCCCAGACCCAGGACACTACTCTGACAGACCCATCTCTGCCCTCAGACCCCGGGACACTGCTCATGGCAGACCCATCCCCACAGCCCCCAGGGTCATGGTGTCTTCCCCTCACCAGCCAGTGGGAGCGGTCCCACCACAAGTCTTCATCATTCCAGCCCCAGCAGGATGAGCCTGATCCCCAAAGGGCTGCAGAAATACTCCCCCCACGCCTGTGTCTATCCCAGTACATCCCAGTGCCCTGACCTGTATCGGCGGAGGAGTCAGACGCGGTGTCCTCCAGTGCTTTGGTATAAAGTACTTCCCTGAAATCTGCTGGGAGCAGAGAGAGCCCTCAGGCTTCAGCAGCTGTGCAGACCCCAAGCTGCACAACTCCTTCCCCAGCACCCTCCCGCTGCCCCCATTCCCCCCCGCCCACCTCAGCCTGGCTCCAATCCCACGGGGCCGCGGAGAAACGCAGCCAAACCCTGCGGCACATCCCGGGGCTGCCCCGAACAGACCCTGCCACACTCATTGCCACCTACCAGCATGGTCAGCCAGAGGGACGCCGGGGTCACTGTGGGACCTCAGCAGCGGGCACGGGGCCAGCCCCGGGGCCGGGGACGAGGGGCAGGAGGTCTCGCTGTTGCGCCGGGGGTGGCCCGGGCGCCCGGCGCCGGGGTCCGTGGGGCGGCCGCCCCCCCGCCCCTGCAGCGAGCCCTTGTCCTTGAGCCGCACCTCGGGGAAGCAGGGCCCGGCGCAGCGCGCCAGCCCCGCCAGCCGGTTGCAGCTGTGGGTGACGGCTCCCCCCACCAGGACGCCGTCGTGGCCGGGCTCCGCCGTGGAGCAGGAGTAGGAGCGCTCGCCCCGCGCGCGGGGCTGGGGGGTCTCCTCGAAGGGGCCCTGCAGGCCCAGCGTGGGGCTGCGGGCGTGGTGGCTGCACTGCACGCAGTCCACGCTCAGGCAGTAATCGGCGCGGCTGCGCTGGATGGAGCGGAACAGCACGTAGTCGACGGAGCGCATGGAGCCCTGCAGCTCCAGCAGGCACGAGTCCTCCGAGGGGCTGCTGTCCCCGGGGATGTCCATGATCTCGGACATGATCAGGGAGCCGCTGTCCATGGACACTGCGAGGAGTGGAGGGGCACTGGTGAAGGGCTGCAGGGAAGGGCCGGTCCCCCCGCGGCCCCCGTGCCCGTGGGGAACACTCACCTTCTCCGCTGAGCACGATGGAGGGGACACGGTCGCAGGTGCAGGCGTGTGAACCCTCTGTCAGCTGCGAGTCGTACAGGGTGGCCTGTGGGGCAACATACTCAGGGCTCGGCCGAGCAGGAGCCCACCCTGCCTGGTCTCCCCCACCCGCAGCCCCCCGACCCCCACCTGGCTGTCCCCCCGCAGCCCCATCACGGTCTCGTAGGATGGGGGGAAGTCAGTCGGGTAGAGGGGCACGGGGCTGTCCATGGAGCCGTTGTAGGTGATGCTGCAGAGGCAAGAGCAGCAGTGACACGTCTGGTGGGACAAGCCCTGCCTGGGGGCACACAGACCCCCCACTCCACCGGCCTCGCCCTCAGGTGGTACCTCTGTGCATCTGTCTCGGAGCTGCAAGTGTACTCAGGTGGGTAGTAGGGGGGTGGTGGCACAGGGGGCACGAACTCCTCGAAGTCCATCATGCTCTGCAGGAAGGTGTCAGGGGGGGACGTGCATTCCAGCGTCACAGAGCTCGAGCGCTGCGGGACCAGCTGCAGGCAGAAGGGAGAGCTGGAACTCCCCTGCCCAGAGATCCAGCAAGGGATGCACATTCTGGGCTTTAATCTGCACACAAATGGGGCCAAGTCCTGTCCTGGCACTCCGGGTTCCCCCCAGCCTGGGAGCACTGCTCCCCAGCCCTGTCTGTTCCCGGGCCAGGGCTGGGGCTCACCACATGGACGATGTCGAGGGAGAAGATGCGGATGCAGCAGACGACAGCAGAGAGTGTGCAGATGACGGTGGAGAAGACGGTCAAGCCGCAGACACTGAAGAGGAGGTCCTGGGGAGCAGTGGGGTGAGCTGCAGAGGCCACAGAGCACAGTGGGGTGCACAGCCACTCCCCTTGTCCCCCCCTGGATCCCCACCTTGAGCGCCACGCGGATGCTCCGGCAGTTGGGGTTGGGGAACATGGTCAGCATCTCGCTCTGTTGGCTGCAGGAGGAGGGCGGGGGCTCCGAGCGGGCCTGGCAGCAGACACACGAGTCCCTCTCCTGGCGACGAGGAACACCATGAGGGACCTCCCGCGAGAGCCACCGGCACGTCCCGCCGCCAGACCCCGGCTCTGCAGCTCCCCCTGTCCCCAAGCCCTGCAGCGAGGGACGAGCTGAGCGCGGAGGCCCGGGGGGCTCCGGGGCTGCCCCCGCTCAGCCTCACCCTCTCGCAGGCCTCCAGGGACTTCACCAGCTGCGCGTTCTGGCAGGACAGGATGGAGCCAGCCAGGCTCAGCATGACGCCCAGCACCGACAGCAGCGTGAAGAAGGCGATCTGCAGCGGGAGGAGAGGGGCTGCCGGCCACGCAGGGCTGCGGAGCAGGGAGCCGACACACACGGCTGCAGGGGCACGAGGGGCTGCTCGGCCTCCCCATCCTGGACTTCCCCACATGCGGACGGGGTCTCCCCCCGCCCCCGACACCTACCACCAGGGTGAACGGCCGCTTCCAGGAGACGATGCCGACGAGCCCGGACAGCGCCAGCTGCAGACGCACAAACCCCGGGGTGAGGGTAGGGAGGGGTCTCTGCCAGGTAATGGGGCCCTGAGCAGCCCCTGCCCACGGGCAGAGCCCCCCCGATCCCTGGGGGGCCCATAGCCAGCCCAGGAGCAGCAGGGCCGAAGGGGCAGCCGTGGGAGAAGCAAGCCGGGAGAAACTGCTGATTCAGGGCCTGGGGGCTGCAGGCAGCTCCAAACGGGGCAGCAAACCCGGGCCACGATCCGAGCTGCAGGGTCACCGCGGGGGACCCCGGGTCCTGCCCTCCCCCCAGTACACAGCAGGTGGAGCAGAGCCCCCCTCGCTGTCCGGCCCCTGCCCTGTCACCACTGTGCTGCCCCTCCTCGCAAACCTCAACGCGTTCCCCGACAGCCCCTGCTCGGGGGTCCCCATCCCTCACAGAGTCACCCTGGGGGACACCTTGGGATTCTCCCACAATGCACCGCGGCAGCCACGGGCAGAGGGTGGGGGAAACAGCGGGGCTGCTCTCCCCTGGGACCGGCTGCAAGCTCGGCCCCCGGGGAGCCGTGCGGCCCCCTCCCCGCACCGCGCCGGCCCCGCACTCACCGAGAAGCCGGCCCAGGACGGGCAAGAGTGCCGGATCTTGGTGGAGGGCGTGATGGTGGCCGCCACCAGACTGAAGGTGACGATGAGGACGCCCAGGATGGCTTGGATGAGGCCCAGGACCAGCAGGACCTGCAGCCAGGTGCGCTGGAGCCGGAGGTGGGTGAGGCTGCGGGAGCTGCGGCCGGTCAGCGAGCGGCTGGAGTTGGTGGGGGAGGGCATGGCCGCTGCGGGCGGCGGCTCGGGGCCGGCCCCGGAGCCCCGGGGCAACCGGCGGCACCGCGCCAGGACCGCGAGGAGCGGGAGCGGCCGCTCTGCGGGAACGGGCCGGGCTCCACCTTTCGCCTCCCGAAGGATGCTGACGGCGGCTCTTCCCTGCCCCCGCGGGGGGGGCTCGGGCAGCGCCCACGGCCACGCGCGGCCGGGGCCGCCAGAAGCTCCGCGGAGAACAGAACCGGCCTCACCGGGGCCGGCCTAGAGCCGCCGGCCGGAGACAGAGCGCGGCCCCGGGGCCGCCGCCTCCTCCTCCTCAC